>NC_056734.1:287765677-288053177 GCF_019279795.1 Protopterus annectens | reverse complement strand
ATGTGCAAAATTAGTTGACTGAATATAACTGTAATGTCAGCATAGGTCTCAACTAACTGGGATGCACAGCAATAGGTCCATGGACAACAGTAGACAGAAGTACACGCAAGCATGGACAATATCAGAATAATACCACCATTAACTGGGTCATTGAAATAAAATACATGATTGTGAATTATTACATATGCTCTGCATGAATACAATTGTACAATTGTAATGATCCGTCAGCAATATATAAGGGGAATCAAGGATACCTTCCTCAAAAATGACCACTTTTTGGATGTGTTAAGAGGTACACTGTTATACCTGTAGTTTAAATTACAAGTAATCTTGTCTAGTTGAGAGGTTTGCATGCCATATATATGCCACAATCCACACTTGCAAAACTGTAACCCCTGCCATCAATGTTGTCAATGAGCTGTGTATTTACTGGGTTCATCACAGGAACATGTGTCACACATTCATCTTGTATAACACCTTGAGGGAAGTCTGCACTGTCAACTCCTAAGGGTTATGCATCACAAGGAATACTTATCTATGACTGATAAGATGTTTGGAAGCTCAATGTGGCAAAAGTGATACATTTGAGTAAATCATTCCTGGAAGATGTGTGGTGAGGTACATGGAAAAAAGTGCATTGTACTCAATTACTGGTGTGATGGGGGCTGAGAACAATAGGAATATAATGTCCTTCAATGTGGATGTCCTGCCCATACTCAGAAGTTGTACTACATACAAGGGATTTATCATCACTGTGGTCACATGCTGATGGAAGTTCCGCTAATGGTCTACCTAAGTACCCAAGTCATGTACCACTTGAACTGCTCATAGGTGCTGTCTATATTGTCATTAGCTTGTATATTTGCTTTCATAAAAGAACTAATCATGATTTGTGTTCATCTACTGTGTCTTCATGGTTATGACAACAATCCTTTGCTTGTGTTAATACTTTCTGCAGTATATCAATATCATTCTTGGGTTAAATGATTGCCCAGAATTTGCAGTTGCCCACAAAGCTGATTAGACAAAGGATGTGTAAGTTTGTCTTGACTTATGAAAATTAAATATTGAACAGGAAAGGGCCTAGTACAGAACCCTGAGTTACAGACTTAGTCACTGGAGTCTAGCTAGAGGTGACTTCACAAACTTCGACATTATATGTCCTGTATGTGATCCATCTGTCTACCCACTTGGTGATGTACGTATTAATGCTCACTTGAGACAGTTTCTCTGTAATACCTGAGTGTGGATTTGTGCCAAATACCCTGGCCAGATCAAGTTATGCAGGGTGACAGTCTTTTCATCATCCATGCCCTTGGTGACCTTCCTGAAGAAGTCAAATAGATTTAACAGACATGATGTAGCCTTAATAAATCAAACATGGGTTTGGTACATAGTCAGGAGATTACCTGTGTCCTTTTTGATAATGTCCATGCAGGAATGGCCTTTGGTCAACTGGTGCCCTAGGCAAAAGGGCTCCACAGCACCCACATCACCTGGTGCCTCAATCCTGGTCTACCTACACTAGCCAGATTACTGTAAAAGTGCCCCTGCTAGAGCGGCGCTGTAGGCAGCTGCCTAGTTGGCCTATGCCTAACACTGGCTATGTGTCCATGCTGAGTCATTGGTCTACCTCACAGATGAGGAGAGTCAGCTTCATGTGTCTATAAGTCCCTGCATACAGGTGATGGTCCCCCTTGTTCACATGTGCAACTGTTGCTGTACACCATTTTACAAGAAAACTGGCTGTCTGGAGGCTATGTTTAAGTAGGGTTCTAACTGTGTCTGCTAGGTCAGATTTTAAGTCACGGTATAGGCAACATGGGATGAGCTCCTCTTCTGAGAAAATAAACTGAGTAATGTTTGCAAGTATATTTTGGCTTTTGGCTAACGGCCAGTGATGATGGGAGGGTGGGGGTAGTGATGTGAGAGGCAAACTGTCAGCTAGTGGATTATATATTTTCTCCGGATGAGCATGGCAGGTGACATCAACAAGCAGCTCTGTGCTTAGCTGTGTATTCCCATTATACTTCACACTTATTTAAATAAATGATTTGTGACAACACCTCCAAATCCAACCTTGGTTGTGCATCACATGCCACACAGTGGTACTGTTCACACAGTCATACAGCTGTACCAATGTCACGTAATTACATCAATTGCATAACATATGCCTATATGTGTTTCACTGGAAAGTTGTGTTTGAGTGGGCTGACCATGCATTTAAACTTATTAGAAACACTAACCATTAAACCCAATACCATATTCATGGGTGACTTTACCCTCTATTAACTGGGAATCCTATATAACACCAACATTACATGCACAGAGATTCCTAGATTTTGTAAATACAAACTCCCTGGACCAGATAGTCAATACACCAACCAGGGGTGCAACCATATTGGATCTGGTCCTCACTAATATGGGAGAATACTGCACACGCCCTACTGTAATGCCTTCCCTGGTAAGGTCAGACCACAAAATGGTCTCCTTTGAAGTAAAAATAAAACCTGGACCCCCAGCTAAACCTGGAATATTCAAGAACTATTCTAAGGCTAACCTCCTGCTATTAAGTGAAAACCTAGCAAAATATCAAGGCCCCATAAACCCTGAGAACATTGCTGTTTATGCAGAACTGTTCACAGAAACCCTGTACAAGCATGTTAATAGCTGCATAGAGGCAGGTGTACCCACCAGGAAGAAGTACAGAACTAACTCAAAAAACAAGCCACCCTGGTGGAATCACAAAATCAATAGGCTGTATAATAGGAGGAAGAAAATCACAGAAAAAAATTAGGAAGTGCAGCACCCAGCAGGATAAAAGCACTCTAATGAAACTAAACAAACAATTCAGAGGACAAATAAAGTCTACCAAAGCCAAATTTGAGGTAAGTTTGGCCTCCCAGGCCAAAGACATCCGCAAAGCATTCTTTAACTATGTCCACAACCTCAAAGGCAATACACAATTGTGTGCAGAGCTCATTGTAAATGAAGCCACCTATACTGACAAAGATAGACATGATAAAAGCAATGCGCAGTATTAGAACAGACCAGGATCTATCATGCACTATCGCAAATAAACTAAAAATCTCAGCACAGGCAGAAAAACCTAGAAGATACGCAGATAAATATAAAGGAAATGTACAAAATAAGCAATTTATTGATGACCCAAAAAAGTTTTATAGAGAATTGGGAAACGAAATACAGCCAAAAAAAAAGAAATAGATACATTTTGGAGAAGTATCTACGAAGATCCTGTGGAACGTAACAAAGATGATAAATGGATAGAAGAAGTTAAAGAAAGAATAAGAGGTTTAAAGGTACAGGATATGAAATGGGATGAAGTAACAGCCAGAGAGATTGAAATAAAGTTAAAAAAAGCCTCTAACTGGAAAACCCCAGGCCCAGATGCAGTACCTAACTTTTGCTTAAAAGTATTAACATCTTTGCACTAAGATTTAGCCATGAGTAAGAACTATTTATATGTGCAGCCAGAACAGACACCAACCTGGCTAACAACAGGAAAACAATGCTCCTATATGTGAGTGAACCTGCAAGCTACCCTAAAAATTATAGACCAATAAGTTGCCTTTCGATGACATATAAACTATACATGGGAACTGATGCCGGCAGAGTTTATAGTCATTTAGAAGGAAACTCAATTAAGGCAGTAGAACAAAAGGGCAATAAAAGAAAGTCATACGGAACAAAGGCTTATTTGTTGTTAAATAAACTCATAATGGAGAACTGTAAAAAGGGGAAAAATATCTAAGTATGGCATGGACTGACTACAAAAAAGCATTTGAGAGTATTCCGCATTCATGGATAAAAGAGTGCTTAAAAATGTATAAGATACATATTACACTGATCAACTACATTACAGCGATCATGAAACAGTGGCAGACCACTTTGCAATTAAGCCATGATAAAGGAAAAATTATTAACCCAGGAATAAAAATTCAAAGTGGGATATTCCAGGGTGACTTTATGTCACCGCTGCTATTCTGCCTTGCCCTTAACCCATTAAGCTGTCTATTTAACAGTTTAGGCCATGGCTCCAATTTGGCTCCTAGAAAACAACAAAGTGTAAAGACTTATTTTCTTTTTGTCGATGAATTAAAACTATATAGCCCATCAGATGAGGAAATGAAAGCACAACTGCAAGTTATCAACATTTTTTCAGATGATATAAGGCTGACATCTGGTCTTGATAAATGTGCAAAAGCAGCCTTTAATGCAGGAAAACTACAACACCAGGAAAACATCAGATTGGGACAAGGATGTGATGTAAAAGAACTTGAGCAAAAGGGAGTGTATAAATATATGGGAATTGATGAAGGGTCAAGAATAAAACATGAACAAACGTGAATAAAACTTAGTAAGGAATACTTTAGAAGACTTAAATTAATCCTGAAAACAGCGTTGACATCTAGAAACAAAATCCAAGCTATAAACTAATTTGCTCTTCCTGTCCTAATTTACAGTTTTGGAGTGATTGACTGGCCCCAAAACATGTTGAATAGATTAGATAGAAAAAAAGAAGGATGCTTCATGCTCACCAAATGACATAAACATCAGTGCATACCAAGATTATATATTCCCCGTTCCGAAGGAGGGATGGGCCTCCTTGAAACTGATTACATGTATAGATCTGCAATCGTGGGACTCCACACATATCTGCTGACCTCACAAGACCCAAACAGAGTGAAAGTTTTGAAACATGAGGAGAATAAATCTAAGATGACTTCTCTGCTTAATCTAGCAGAAGCATATCGGCGTCAAGCAGGAATAGAAATCAAACCAGAAGTAGATAAAAATCAGGCAGCAACTGAATGTGCCAAAAAACAAAAGAAAGAATATAAGGTGAAGGACCAGATGAGAAGGCAAGAAATGTGGAAAATGCATAAATATAGTTGCGAGTATAGGAAACTTCTGGAAGAACCTCATGTTGATCAGGAATGAACACAGGAGTGGTTAAGGACAGGCAAATTCAAACCAAGTGATGAAAGATTAATATTGGTGGCCCAAGATAGTGGGTTGTGTACACATTGGTTTACAAAGTCCATTGAACATGTGGGAGAAAGAGACAAATGTAGGTTTTGTAAAACCGAATTGGAAACAGTCGCACACCCCTTGCTGGTTGTGACATACTAACATCAGAAGGACTGTATATTGAAAGGCATAATAATGTGGCAAGATTGTTGCACTGGGGATTGTGCAAATATTATGATACTGAAGTGGCTGAAAAACTCTGGAAACATGAGCCACAAAGCATCATAGAAAATTATGAAGTTTACATTACATGGGATCATCCATTACCAACAGTTCAAAAGATAGATGTCAGAAAACCAGATGTAGTGGTCCATGAAAAGAAGACAAAAGTAGCATTGGTCATTGAAATCACTACACCCAGTGACTAAGGTGTCTTGCATACAGTGAGAAACACAGTCATAAAATATCAGGATTTGCAGGCAGAAACAAGAGCAATGTGAAAGAACGCTACCCATACAGTCCCAACAGTAGTAGGAGCAATGGGTCTTAAAAAAGAATCTATGAACGTATTTAGATATGTTATCAATACATGTAACTCCATACAGACTGCAGAAGGAGTCATTACTGGGCACATTGCGGGTGCTGCGAAGAGCACTTCTGGCTGACATCAAAGATTAAAACAATACTAATTTCATGAACTTTAATTGTACTTTGACTTAGGAATGGGGTCCATTAGAAGCCCTAAAGATTTGGAGAAACTAAAAAAGGGAGAGAAGCCAGAAAATATAGCAAACATCCTGGCTGATAAATTCAGCTCCAACTTTACCGCTCTCTCCCCCTCAACCTTCCTCTGGAACCTTCCTCTGGAAATATCATCAAATATAACTCCCCCTACTATCACTAGGGAGCAGGTCCTTAATGCTCTCTCTAAGACCAAGAATACTGCATCAATGGGTCCAGATAATATCCCAGGATGCCTTCTAAGTAGCATGAAACATGACCTATCACAGCCTCTGGAATTACTATTTAACTGTAGCCTCCAAAAAGGCATTGTGCCTCATGAATGGAGAAAGGCAACAGTCATCCATCTGCACAAAGATGGACCATCTACAGACCCTGGAAACTACAGACCCATAAGTCTCACTAGTATTATATGTAAAGTCATGGAAAGAATTACCATGGAGATGATCAGTAGAGATATAGTAAACCTCCAGACACTGGATCCAACCCAGTTTGGTTTCGTCAAGGGCAGATCATGCCTACTCAACCTGGTGGACTTCTTGTAGAAGGTCACCAAAGCAATGGATAAGGGCAAGATGTTTCACACTGCCTACCTTGACCTGGCCAAGGCATTTGACATAATACCCCACTTGGGCATTGCTAACAAGCTCAAGAGTTTAGGTACAAATCCGTATGTCACCTGGTGGATAGCCAAGTGCCTCACAGATAGGACCTAGGAAGTTAGAATTTGGGAGTTCACCTCTACAAAGAGACTAGTCACAAATGGAGTCCCTCAAGTATCAGTCCTTGGATGGCTCCTTTTTGGCATTTACTTCTCAGAAGTCAAGACCAATGTCAGTGGTCTCTGTCTGAATAAATTTGCAAATGATTGCAAATTAGGAGCTGCCAATGAATCTTGCACTGACACAAATATTCTCCAGGATGGGCTGACACTGACAAACAACTAGTGTCAGAGCCATGGACTAAAACTAAATGCCAAGAAATTCATAATAGTTTGCTTTCGGAAGTCATGCATCCCTGGTAACTATCATATTGAAAACACACCCATTAGAGTTCATCCAGTAGTCAGGGACTTAGGGACACACATAGATAGTTATCTAGCCTTTGACCATCATGTGTCTACAGTGGTGAGGAAATGATTCTAAGTTGGGAAACTTATAAACAAAGGTAAGGCATCTAAGTCCAGGGAAGTCATTCTTCCACTGTATTTGCCATTCATCAGACCTATCATTGAGTACAATACCCCCTTTGGTATGTACTTCACCCGGCATTGCCAACAATTGAAATGTCCACAGAGGTTCCTCACTAAAAGAATACAGGGTGTACATAAAATGTCCTATGCAAACTACCTCAAGGCTGTATCCCTGTATTCTGTCTCCTACAGGCTTTTGAGGGGAGATCTATGCCTGGCATACAGGGCATTGTCTGACCACACTCTGATGGATTTCCTGCATATCCAAAAAACAAACAGCACCAGAATTACCCATTCTAAAGACTTAAACCTTGCCTGTGATATAAACAGGACCTGCTGGAGTGACAGGTATGTGTCCCAGAGACTACCCCCCCCCATGGGACAGGCTCCCCATCCATCTGAAGCAGAGTTCCTCCCTAACCCAATTCAAGTGCAACTTGGACAATTAGATGGGAAACCAGAAAATCATCCCTGAATTGGCACCTATGTCACTAATGGACACAGGTAACCTGTAAATGGTTCATCTCCCAGGCCCATGCTAACACTTATCAGGGGTATCAGAACTTGTCAGAAATTTGGGATGCATGGCTAGGCTTAAAAAGGCTCTTGTGGTTGTTAGCCTAGTATACACCTATGAACCTATATAAGGACACATAACAAATGAGTTGGTTGTAGCTCTTACAGAACATTTACTGATACAAATGTTGATAGTCATACAATGGTGCTGGTGACCACCTCAATAATCCCTGGGAATAGCAACTATGCATACAGTGAATTCCACAAGATTGCAATTGAATCAAAACGTGTGATGTTTTGTGTATATCACAACATTACAATATGTGGATGAAACAAGACTTATGTGCCCGTGTAATGAGTATGAACTTTGATGTATATCACAGAGCATTTAATGACAGTAGGTATACACATGCACACCTGTGACATACTGCAAGTGTCACTGTGATAGTTGAATGAGAACTACCTAGAATATTGATCTGCTCCACTAAAAATACACATGCCTTCCTAAGACAACAATATACATAGTATCATCCCATGTCAACAGTTCTTAGGAGACATATTACCATAGCTTTTATGGAAGGAACATGTAATGAAATGGCAGCAACAGCCATCAATACATTACCTCAGATTACAGTTTGTAATATCCTCTTGTAGGCCTACTGTACATACACACCTCAACATAGCATATGTCGAAGGCAGCAACATTGACATGTGAAATGTTCAAAGGGTCATAGAACATTACTAAGCTAATTGCCAACATCATATAAAATCTTAGACATTATTAAAACTTTTAAACCAAACTGCATATATCTATATACTAGAAGATAGTAAGACTATGTGCATATGTGTGTATTTGTTTTATTGCATTACATAGTGCTTCTTTCTCCATATGTCACATGTGCACCACCCCATGACAGAATTAGCAATCACACATCCAGTGGTCTGGAGATAGCTTGCAGAGGCTCATGATAGGACTATGCTTCATGATGCATGTATTCATCTATGACATGAGCACATCCTCCACTCCTCTGCAAAAAGGATGTCATGTGGCCAGAAGGAAAGGGGGGATGTTGGATGCATGGAACTATGTTAAAGGTTCTCCTAAGTGGTAGTGAAATGAAAAGTGATTCAAAAGAACATATAAAAAGAAGTTATGTACTCACCATAACGTTCCATGTTTGTAGTCCATCTCGCTCTTCATTCTTACTGATGGGATCAGAGCCGACCCTCGGCTTTGACTCGGCCTATTTACAAGTTCGAAATCTTCTAGTTGTCTCGTGGCTAGGTAGGTATCCCACGGTGCACCAGTACAATCCCCAGATCTTGTTTGCTGCTAACTAGGAGAAATAATAACAAACATACAGAAAGAAGCCAATAATAAAAGGTCTCCAGTAAATGATGATGACAACATTTTTCTGTCTCCAGATACTTCCAAGATGGGGGGTAGGAGAGTGGGCTCATAAGAATGAAGGGCGAGATGGACTACAAACATGGAACTTTATGGTGAGTACATAACTTCTTTATGTTCTGTAGTCCTATCTCGCCTTCATTCTTACTGATGGGACAGTGTCCCTAGCACCTTATTCTTGGGTGGCTGAAGGAAAAATATTCCTGAGTACTGTGGAACCAAAAGATGCTCTACCCCTGGAGGTTAAATCCAATTTGTAATGAGTAATAAATGTGTGAGGAGTAGCCCAAGTTGCTGCTGCACAGATATTATCAAGTGGAACCCTGGCTTGAAAGGCTGCAGAGGTAGAATGAGATCTCGTAGAATGAGCCTTAATTTTGAAAGGTAAAGGCCTACCCTCAGAGGTGTAAATGTAAGTTATAAAGCTAGCGATCCAATTTGAGAGGGTCACTTTGGAAACTAGTAAACCTGACCTGGATTCAGATAAGGAAATAAATAATTGATCTGACTTCCTGAATTCCTTAGTCTGGTGCAAATAAAAACGTAATTGTCTATGAACATCCAACTGATGAAATCTGTATTCTGCTGTGTTGGAATGATTTGGGAAGAACACCAGAAGTTCTATGGATTGGTTCAAAGTGCTATGGGAACAGACCTTGGGGACAAAGGATGTATTAGTATGAAGAGATACTCTGTCTTTGTGAAAAATCAGGTAAAGGGGATTTACAGACAGTGCTTGTAACTCTCACACCCGTCTGTCAGAAATGATTGCCACCAGAAACAAGGTCTTCCAAGACAGAAATTTCAAAGGCAATGAATGAGAAGGCTGAAAGGGAGGAGACGTCAATTTGGATAGCACAAAATTCAAGTCCCATGAAGCAACAGGTTCCTGAAATGGGGGTCTTAACAAAGTGGCACCTTTGAGGAAGGTTTTGCACAGCCTATGTGACATCAGATTAGAATCTTGTATGCCAAGATGAAAATTAGAAATCACTGCCAATTTAACCCTAATAGTGGCAGCCGCAGATCCCTGGTGGAAAAGCTCAGGCAGGAATTCCAAAACCACTGGAATGGAGGCAGTATAAGGGTCAACATTCTTTTTCTCAGCCCAGCTAGAGAATCTCCTCCATTTACTGAAATATAATCTCCTAGTGGAGGGTTTATGAAATGACGTTAGGATATGAGTCACTGAGGGTGAGAAGTCGTGAAGCCTGACTAGGGATGGAACTGGAGCAGCCAAGCTGTCAAATTGAGGATGTGTAAAGCGGGATGAAGCGAGCCTGACCTGTGCGTCAAGAGATCTGGCACCGGGTCCAGAATCCAAGGATCATCTAGGAGAAGAAGCCCGAGAAAGGGGAACCAAACCTCACGAGGCCAGTAAGGAGCAATGAGGATCAGTTTGCTTCCCAGCTGTTTCACTTTCTGAATAACCTTGGGTATGAGAGGAAAGGGAGGAAAAGCATAAAGGTGTCCCAGGGGCCAATCATGAACAAGTATGTCTCTCAGTGACTCTCCCGGAGGGGGATGAGGGAGAAATAGCTGCTGTATTTGGCATTGATCAGTCTGGAAAAGAGATCGCAGCAAGGCTGTCCCCATCTGCAGAAAATCTACTCCGCTATTTCCTGTTTCAGTGACCATTTTTGAGGCATCAAAATTGCCTGGCTGAGTTTGTCGGCTATCACGTTGGTTGTCCCTGGAATGTGCATTGCCACCAGAAAACACTGGGAAGATATCACCCATTTCCAAACTCGAATAGCCTCTCGACAGAGTGGGTATGGTCTGGTTCCACCTTGTTTGTTGATATACCATACTACCGACATGTCTGATTGTATTGCAATCATCTCAAGAGGCAGAAGGTTGTGAAGTGCTTGCAATGCGAGGAGCACCACCCTCATCTCTAGAACATTGATATGCAGGTGAGCCTCGTGATCTTGCCATATGCCTTGGACAGTCCTGCCTAGATAATGCCCCCCCACCCTATCTGTGAGGCATCCATGGTCACAGTGGTAATGGGTTGGTGAGGGACAAATGAAGTGCCCGTGGTTAACTGACTGGGTGGAGTCCACCAAATGAGGTCCTTATTGCATGAGTCTGTCAGCAGTATGTGATGAGTTAATGGTAGATGTTGAAAGGACCACTTGGACAACAGCAGCCACTGAAGAATCCTCATGTGTAGTCTGGCTAGTGGCACTAGTAGTATGGTGGAAGCCATGGTCCCTAGAAGCTTCAGAACAGTCTTGGCCTTAACTTTTTATAGGAGGAGAAGATGCTGAATTTGAAGAACCAGATTCTGTGCCTGTTCTACTGGAAGACGAGCCAACATGTCTACTGTGTCTATCTTTGCGCCTATAAAAATCACAAATTGAGAGGGCCATAAAGCAGATTTTTCCTAATTGATTGTAATCCCCAATTGGGCACAAAGTTGAATGGTAGCATCCCTGGTCTGAAAAAGTAGATGCCTGATGGGGGGTGGTCAGGAGCCAGTCAACCAGATACAGAAACACCTGGAATCCTCGACATCTCAGGTGAGCTGTCACTACTGCCATACACTTACACCCTGGGGGCTGTGGTGAGACCAAAGGGCAGAGCATGAAACCAGTAGTGACTGACTCCCAGCTATAAGCGTAGATGACTCCTCAATGCCCTGTCCATTTTTATGTGGTAGTAAGCATCTTGGAGGTCTATTGAGCAGATCCAAATGTCTTTCCCTAGTAACAGGAGTATAGACTGCAGTGTCACCATCCAGAACTTGTCCTTTACTGATTCATTCAACCTGCTGAGGTCCAAGATGGGCGTCCAGTCCCCTGTAGGTTTTGGCACTAAAAAGAATCTGGAGTAAGTTCCGGATCCTATTTGGTCTGCTGCGATGGTTTGGATGACTCTGCTTGCCAGCAACTTGTTGACCTCCACAGTTGCCTGATCCCTGTGATTGGGTGGAAAGTCTGGGATCCTCTTGGGAACATAAGGTGGCAGAGAAAAGGGTATGACATAACCTCTGGTAATAAGTCTTTGTACCATTTGTCTTGAGGGATACTTAGCCAAGCTTCTGGATACAAAGAAATGCGACCCAGACAGGCTCCAGAGAAGCACAGTCGAGCCCCACATCAGGAGCGCTGGTAAGGCCGGCACCGAAATGAATCGCTCCTCCCTGGTTTTGCTGTCCACCCCTGCCTCTAGGGTGACGTCTACCATTTCCTCCTCCTCCTCTACCTCTGAATGAGGAGACACCCTGTGCATCTTGGAAAAACCTCTGGGACTTCTTGACCCACATTTTATCACCTCTTTGACCCTTAGGGTATGGTCTAGAAGGGACACTAAAACATACACCCACAGCAGAGAGTGTTTTTCCTTCTTGCTCACACTGGGTGAGTGTGTCCTTTACCTTGGGTCTAAACAATGAAGAACCATCAAAGGGGGCATTGGTAAAGGTAGACTTGAACGGTTCTGCAAAATTACACAAATGCATCCATGAATGACATCTTAGGGGAAATTCCTGAACCCGCTGCTCTACTCGCTCCATCGGCTGCATACAAGATAAGCCTCATGGATGAGTTGGCAAGGGACTCCCTCAGTGCATATACCTTGTAGAGAATCTGCTAACTCCTTAAGGAGATATCTCTGAAGCCTCGCGAAGTGTGTAAGGTAGTTCAACGATCTAAGAGTAAATGCCGCTGATGAAAAGATAGACTTCCCATATATGTCCATCATTCAAGACTTTTTATTCGGTGGATGAACAGAAGAAGAAGTTTCCGCTAGCTCCTTCTTAGTGGCCGCCGCCACCACCATGGCATCTACGGGAACACTTTAGATAAAAATTCCTTTTCCCTGGGTGCAGAAAGAAACTTATTCAGTCTCCTGGGGACTGAAACCATGGCATCAGGAGTATTCCACACCTTCAGACTAATGAGCTCCATCAGTTCATCAAAGGGTGGAGACACCCAAGAGGCTGAAGCTTGAGACCCGAAAGCCTTCAGGTACACCGACTCCAAATCAGAAGGGGTTACAGTGGGCCAGCCACACCTCTGCTTAAGGATTTCCAGGATGTCTACGAAGGAGACATCATCAGAGGATGACTTGGGAGACCCTTCTGACTCCTCGAGGTCAGTGTCTGAGGTAAGAGACTCATCCTGGGAGTCTACATGCTTCCTCTTGCATGTTCTCTTCCATGGGGGCTCCTCAGAAGGATATCCTGGGGAGGTCTCGGAAGAATGGGGGCCACCAGTTGGTGGCGCCTGAGGCTGCGGGTCTCTGCTGTCCAGAGAGAGAGTAGGAAATGAGACAGAAGTAGGTGCCCTGGGGGAGAGTGTTGGTACCCCTGGTAGGAGATGATGATTGGGACAGCAAATTCCTCATCATCTCGAATGCTGACCTCTCCAGCTCCAAAGACCTCCTCAGCTCAGAGGAGACTGAGGATGCCATCAGTTCCAGAGCCATCGGCTCCAAGATGCACTGAGAGGAAGGCTCAGAACCGAAGAGGTTCAGTTCTAGTTCAGAACTTCAGATCCTAGACACCACAGATGGCACCGAGAGTCTCAGAGCAGAACTCGGCTCCAAAACAACCTCATGGGGAGCTGGAACTGAGGGTTCAACAGCAGTACCAAACACTCTGGCTCCGAAAGACCAGCATGGCTCAGAGGAGGAGGAATCACCGAAGGGAGGATAGACTCAAGTGGCCCAGGAACTGACTAGGTTGGAGCCAACAACAATTTAGGTAAGGCAGATGACTTCAGAAGTCTCAACACTACCCTCTCCACATCTTCTTCCAATAAACTCCTGGAAGACAGAGTAGGAGAATGGGATCTCTGCAATATGGGTGACCTTAATGTAGGGGAAACTGATAAAGGGTCCGTAGACCGGCTCCATTGAATACTCTCAGTGGTCAGCTCCGAACTACTTGGTGCCAACCCTGTAACCACAGTAGTAGAACCCTCGATCAGCTCTGAACTCAGTGGGGTGGATAAGGCAGTAATGTTGTCAGACTTAGTAATTTTTAGAGGCTCCAAGACACCAGCCAGTGCTGAGGAGGGTCTCTTGGAGGATTTGGATTTCTTCTTTTTAGATCCCTGAGATCTAGCAGAGAAGGAAGAGCTAGTCAGATCTTCCTCAAAGGAAGGCTTTAGGAGACGTTTTAGTATGAGCTTATTTTTTTTCTCTTGCAATACCCTAGCACTAAAAGAGTGGCAAAATAAGCAAGTTTCCTGTAGGGGGATGGCCCCAAGACAGTATAAGCAGTTACTGTGGCCATCCATTATAGACATCTTCTGTGAGCATTTCACACATTTTTTTAAAGCCAGATGGTTTATGATCCTTGACTTCCTTAGACATCTCACAGAAAATTGAACGCACATACACACATGAAGGAAACTGGGAGGACTAGGTCCTCTAACTTAAATGGGCCTAGCCCTAAGGGAACCATTAAAGAGACACCACGAGGACTAGGTCCTCTAACTTAAACAAGCCTAGCCCTGGTAGAGAAGAAGAAGAAGGAAAATAGGTCCTCTAACTAAAATGGACCTGGGGGTACAGAAACAAGTTGAGAGCCTCGCACACATACTAGAACAAGAATACAAGTCTAATTTGTGGAAAAGCAAAGAACGAGAATGAAAGTCAACAGAACCTTGTTCTGTCTGCAACACTAATAACAGTAAATATCAACAAGCAGAAAGCTCCGCAAGTAAGTTATTATTTATAATATTTAAGAAAGCACACACAGCCTAAGTGCAAAAGGTGCCTACAACTACTATCAATAGTATGAAAACAAGGAATATAGATGTCTATATATATAACAACCCAGTGAAACAACTGGCTCACAGGATACCAAAGTACTATAAGGCCAATGGCCAACTGTACTCAAAGAAATTGTGCACAAAAGGCACTCTGATAAATGCTAACTATCTAACTACAAACACTACACTAAAAAATCCTATAAAATGCTATATAACACTATCAAAATGTGAAAATAGAAGTTTTATCCAAAATTTAGAACAAAATGTGTAAGACTTAGCCACGGCCAAGAAGAAGCACATCCGAACTCGTCGACATGGCAAACAAGATCTGGGGATTGTACTGGTGCACCATGGGATACCTAACTAGCCATGAGCCAACTAGAAGACTTCAAACTTGTAAATAGGCCAAGTCGGAGCCGAGGATCACCTCTGATCCCATCAGTAAGAATGAAGGCGAGATAGGACTACAGAATACTGATCGTTATGTACCACCAACTATGCACACAGCAGTAGAATGTGTCTGATTTGAACATTACACAATGTAGGTAGAGAAGCTGAATTCTTAGAATGCAACAGTAGCACCACCATATATGTCTGACATAGTGTCACATTGCACTTTATGGAGTATGATAACATCATTGTATGCTGAGAAGAAGATGTCAGAAGGAATGTCTGACATGGATGTGGAGTCACATCTCAGTGGAAAATTATCTCAAAAATATTATTTGAATGCATACACACTTAAGTTGCTGGCTGTCAGAGTACAACTCCTAAATATATAGTTTGAAGCTGGAGAAGACATTACTTAATGTTACTGCCACAGCACAGTTTTGACTTGAAAAATGCCAAAGTGCACTTTATGCAGGATAACATAATCATCAGTGTATGGTGCAAGAAAATGTTCAGAGGAGTATTTGACATAGCTGTGGACTCATATGCCATGCTAAAATTGTTAACATACTGATTTTTGAATGAGCAGGCCCCCACCAGTTGGTCACAGTGAGACTAGAACCCCTACTTAATTATATACAGAACACAGTACTTAACACCAGCACCACAGCACAAGTTTGTTTTTTAAAGTGTCAGATAACACTTTATAGCTGATGACATCAGCAGTGTCTGATGGGAAGAAGATGGTAGAATGAGTGTCTCACATGTTGGTCTAAAATGGTCTCTCGAATGTGAACTAACTGAACACCAACACACTCACAAGTTGACTGTAGTGAGACTAGAAACCATACTTAACTATCTACAGAACACAGTACTTAACACAAGTGCCACAGCACAAGTATGGCATTTAGAGTGTCAGACAACACTTTATACCTGATGACATGAGTAGTCTATGTTTGTGGGAAGATGTTGAGAAGCCTGTATGAAATGGCTGGGCTGGCATGAACTACTGTCAAAGTATTTGCTCTCCATGGGAGTTGATTGCTGACAGTAGCATACAGACTCATGCTCTTAGGACTACATACACACACATACACACACAAACACACACACACACACACAAACACACACACACACACACACACACACACACACACACACACACACACACACACACACACACACACACACACACACACACACACTAGTTAACTGCCGTGAGATTAGAACCACTCTCTAACTATTTACACCAGCTAGAGAGCTCAGTTCATAACATAAGCACCAGGCACAAGTCTGACTTTTAAACTGCTGCTGGACAATTTATAGTGAACAACATCATCATTGGATGTTTGAGAGAAGATATTGGCAGGCCTTTATGAAATGGATGCGTAGGCATGTATGACTGTCAAAATATTTGTTCTCCATGGGAATGGATTGCTAACAGTAGGATACAGATTAAGCTGTTCTGACTACACACACACACACACACACACACACACAGACACACACACACACACACACACACACACACACACACACACACACACACACACACGCACACACACACAAGTTAACTGCAGTGAGACTAGAACCCCCACCAATGTAGTTACACCAGCTAGAGAACTATGTACTTAACACAAGCAACTGGTTTGCGTGATTGATGGCAAAGTGTTTGCACATGCAAGATGCACATTTAATGACTAGTACTTGAACTTGAGAAGTACTAATCCGTATAGGCTATGGTAGAAATAGCTGACAGATACTATGGTGTTCCTAATGTTTATATTGGAAATGTTGTGTCATAAACTTTATGACATTAAGGGCTGTTAGTACTGCTTTCCCCATTTGCATGGAGTTAAGCAATGAACAAATGCAGGTCTCTGCTTCATTGAGAAAATTATAATAGTTGTGTTGGTTCACCCTCCTCCACACAAACATACTAAGCAGAGAAGCATAGTAGTCAGCACATGGGACAGTACTGATTATAAGAAAAACATCTGCTGCCTATTTGCCTTTGTGGTAGCAGGTGTAACAGCAGTGAGCTCTTATTTTGAGCACAAATGATGCAGGGTTTGAATCCAGCTCAATCTAATTTTTTTACATATATATTTAGGATGGCTTTAAATAATTACATGAAACATTTTTTGCAAATGTGAGAGGAAATGACTACAGTGAAGTACTATCTAAAAATGAACACCACTCAATTTATTTATGTCAACAGCACACATATGGGTTTGCATATTTATACATTCATCAGTCTAAATAAATATTATAGGAAATATTTAAAGTGAGTGCTTTTATTCTGCTTTAATGGTGTGCTTTCTTAGTGTGGCAAGTTTAGCAGCATTGTGCAGAGATAACCACATCATGCCATAGGACGTGAAGAGCCATTCACAATCACTTGGCATTGGTGTGAGATTTCAAACTCAGCACAAATGCAGAGGACAAAAATTCAAAGGCCTTTATTAGGGATTTATTATTTATGTGTGTGGTGTGTGATTCTATTTTTTGACCAGATTAAAGGTGTGAAAATGGGGCAGATAGGAAACTGGTGAAATGGGGGCAAGCAGGGTGAAGAACAAAGGGGAAGCAATATAGGAATGTGCAGTAGGGAATTAGGAAAGGACCATAGCTATCCACTTCTTCTACAGTATGAAATGAAATTGAATAGGATATTAGATGAATTAAGACTGTCCCCGCAATAAAGATGGGTGACAACAACATAATAATGTTGTATAGCCAATTGGACTGAATCAAGTATGTCGAGAAGACACATGTGCAAAGTGGAGAGCTATGTATGGGATGATATTCTTTTATGGGACAGTTGCCCATTTTCTTATTTAATTTTAATAAGAGAGGAATATTAGATAAGAAACATAGGTATGCCAGGGTCAGGTAAGTTGAGTAGATGAGGAAGCAGATGCAGACAAACAGGACAAACAAGACAGAGACAGGGATGGTGAGGGACACAAAAGGCAGGGGATACCATGATTGGGGATAGGGAGGGACACTGGAAGCCCATGTCTGTCAAGCAGGGGAACAGTGAGAATTTAGTCCCCATCCTCAGAACTGTCATCACCCTCTCCTTCTTGAGTTTACTGCTGGAGTGCTTGATGCTTTTTTCCCCAGCATTCCAGTGAGTATCTTCTCCCGCTGGCTGAGGTGTGCAACAATGATACTTTCTATGACCACATGCACCATGCCTGCTATCTCCTGGTGGGTGTCAAAATTACTACCTCCACTAATACTCCCAGATGGTACCAGTGCAGCAGCTGCAGGGATAATGCTACCTGATGTTGAGGGCCAAGGTAGTGCAGGGGCTGCAAAGGCAGTACTGCCAGGTTGGGTCCCAGATGGGCTGGACATCACTGCATCTGTCATTGTTGGGGTGGCAGGCTGAGCCGTACTGGTTGGCCTACCTCCCTGTGCTGGAAATAATTTTGTCTGTTGTCAGAAATTAATGACATCAGAAAGTTGTAACCACACATATAAAAATAAAAAAGAGAGATAAGGAGTGGGGTAATATACAAAAAAAATTTACATTAATTATACTTTTTAAAAACTACAAACTAGGACTGATAATTGTTCCAAATAATCCTTGCAATATGCATATATTGCACATATGGTTTTTAAAATAATACAGGTTAAGTTAACAACATGACATTTAAGCCAGTTTTGTTGTAATTAATATGTAATAGTTTTTTATTATTTTAGTATGTATTTGTTATTTGTGGGGTTTGAACCCACAACATCTGAATACACTATTACAATTGACTCCTACAATTCCTATGAGCTACAGAATGAAGCATGCATGCTTTATTTTATAGTTAAGATATGTGTGTTTAATTTGCTAATAATGTATAGTAGAGCAGTACTTTTCATACAATAATAATTATTTTGTGCTGCATACATATCTCTTGCTTCCCTTAGCCTTTTTAAATGTTCAGCATGGACTTCCCTGTTTTCCATGGGAAGCTGCAAAATACAGAGGACATAAAAAGAGAAGAGCATTATGCATACAAGCCTTGACTATCTCCAGCTTCGAGTCTAATTTAAAGTATCTTTATTTGTATACTTACACAACTGTGGGATGTCAGCAGTCCTAAACTCATCCAGCCACTATTTGAGTTGTTCCCCGCTTGCACCTTTTCAGGTCATTGAAGTGGTGCCTGAATTGCTCTCCAGTGTGTGGAATGCCCTGGCAAAACTATTCTAACCCTATGATTTATATTAAAATATAGTCCACCTGCAAAAGCCTATGGCTGTAGCACTTTACAGGGAGTCCATTGAAAATTTTGCACTCATCTAAACCCCATCTTTGAACCCTAAATTGGGAACCTTCCTTTCTTGCTGTTGCCATGTCCACCCAGGTCATACAGCAACATTTAAAGTGTTTTCCTGTCAATTAGTGATATCTCGTTTAGCGGTCATTGTACAAACCTGCACAACAATACCAACCACTTTTGCATGATATTAATCAAAAAGCAACATTGCCAAACATAGAGGAAGGCAGTTTATGAATTAGAAAGAAAAATAATGTGGCACTTGGTATTAGTTTATGGGTTGGATGCTGCTGTACAAGAAAATGGCTCCGCATGTACAGCAGGTGCAACCAGCTGTACAAAAGTAAAACTCAAACAAAGAAACGGCCAGCAACAATTGGTAGAACCCTTCCTAAATTTATTATGGCAACTCCATCAAAGTAGTGTAGAGACCACACTACTCAAAATACTGGAGAGCAGATACGTCTCATCCATAAAAATTGAGACTTAGGAATGTTTCTAATAATATGTTTGGGATGAAAGCTGGAGGCATGGAGTAACGTATTGTACTGGGGATGTTTATGAAACACCTTAGTACTCAATGTGTAATCAGACTCCCTAGTAATGGTGGCATCCAAAAAAATTGATCTGATGGGCATGAAAATTAACAGTAAACTCAATGTCCCATTTGAAAATCAGCTCAAAAATAAAAAAGTTCAGAACTTCAACAGAGACATGGGTGATTATCAGAGGGGGAAGCCTTTTGGCCCCAATAAGAATGTCAAGTTTAACAATCAGGTAACTGCCAAACCTACATATAAAAGGAAAAGACCTAGGTCTATCCTTAAGAAATAAAATGAAACACAAAAATGAAGTAGATGAAACACCAGGTAGAAATTTAATCCTGGTAGCTTGGCCTTTTGCCTTCAAGGAATATTTTTTTTACAAAACACCAGCATCTTAAATTGCATGCATAATGAAGTAATTAGATATTAACTACTTCAATAATTCAATTAATTACAATACCCACATTCACAAATACAATTAGCCCAACACAAGTCAGCATTTAAAATGACAGTGCAACTGGAAATATATCATAAACATCAAGATATCAGCAGAAAAGTATAACAAAGCAAATTATGTACATTAATCAATACAAAAATTCTAAAAATTCATAGACACTTTTTGATTTAGTCCCCCCAGGTGCAAAGTACCATAATTAAAATTGTAGTCTCCAAATGGTTGAGCATAAAGTGAAACTTGTCCCTCAGTGCCTCAACCTTGGCCAGAACACTAAGAATAGAGAAGAACCACCCCCTCCACGGACAGATGAAAAATTAGTAGTATTATACCTAATGTCCAAGAGATGTTCTCTAATTCTTATTCTGACCATTCTTTTTGTTTGCCCTATGTACCACCTTACATTCTCACAGCCACATCCCAATATATATACAACCCCACAGAACTTACAATTAAACTTCCCCATTGTTTGATATTTCCTACTATTAATAGTAATACCTGAAAGGTTCTTAATTCTAGAACAAAGGTTACAATTCCCACAGGGAAAAGCCCCTTGTTGGACACTCATCTCTGTTTGCAAAATAGGTTTGTTCAACAATTCCTTTAGATTAAAAAATCTGCCATAGGAACAAGTTACCCTATTAGGAAAAATACTGCCCCAAAATTCATCAGAGCTAATCATGGGCCAGAGTTGTTTAACAATATGTACTACCCTATCAGAGAAAACACTATATTTCATGGCATAAAAAATGTCTTCTTTTGTTTCCTCAGAATAAACAACCTTCCCCTGTGTATTAACCTTACTATGTCTCTTGGTAACCTTATTCCTTGAAAATTCTACATTTTATTTCATGTAACCCCTGTCAAGCCATCTCTGTTCCCCCTCATCGAAAAAAGTTTCCTTGAGATGTTCCTGGGAAGTGTTTGTCCAAATACGCTTAAATTCCCCGTAGGGCAATGCCTTGATCAAAGTAAGGGATGCATACTCGAAGCATGCAAGAAACTGTTCACTGCAGCAGGTTTTCGAAAAGGTTTATGCTGAACTATCCTATTACCATCAACAAAAAACACAAATCCAAAAAATTAATGGTTTTCCTGTCCATATGAAAGCTAAATTTTAACCCATGAGGGTTTGAATTAAGCCCTTCAAAAAATGTTTCAAATTCCTCAAAAGAACCCTTACAAATAATGAGTAGGTCATCTCCTTAGTACTCAATGTCTGATCAGACTCCCTAGTAACGGTGACATCCAAAAAACTGATCTGATGGGCATAAAAAATAACAGCAAACTCAATGCCCCATTTGAAAAGCAGCTCAAAGATAAAAAGTTCAGAAATTCAACAGAGACATGGGTGATTATCAGAGGGGGAAGCCTTTTGGCTCCAATAAGAATGCCAAGTTTAACAATCAGGTAACTAACAAGCCTACATATAAAAGGAAAGATCTAGGTCTATACTTTAGGAATCCCAGAGTAGCCATAGTGATACATCTGGGAATGAATCATCCTGTTCCACTGATGTTGAGATTGTTCACACTTCAGATTCACTTGTTGCCATAAAACATCCTGGTACTGACCCTTTAGGGGGAGAAAACATAGGGGTGGCAGGAAACATAGAGCATGCAGACAACATAGAAAACCTTTTGCAATTGTTAATACCACATTAGAAGATACGTGCAATGTGCATAATATTTCATCCACCAATTTGTCTGATGGTGAAATAAGATTGCTCAACAAAGTTCTCAATTTTGTTCCCTTTTTTTGTTAGTGAAGATGTGGTTGTTAATAATGTTATTGCCTTCTGCCGGCTGTTAAATCTTAAGTTATTTTTTGGTACTGATTCAAATTCTCAAAGATCTACTGAGTTTCAGTTTCAGAAGTCATCATTTATGCCTCCCATGCATAAAGACCTGCACTTTAAAACATTCGAATTTCAAAGTAGGCAATCAAATCTTACTCAGGAGGAACAACAGGTTTTATTCAATTTGAAGAACAATAAGGTACTAGTTATTTTACCAGTTGATAAGGGGGGTGCAGTGGTTGTGATGGATTGGTCTATGTATTTGGCCGAGGCCAACAGACAATTGTCTGATGGCAGATTCTACATGCACATGCCCTTGGATCCAACAGTCAGATTTAAGAAAGAAATTGATGATTTTCTTAGACTGTCTCTAGAGGAAGGTATTATTACTAACAACATATTACATCATCTTATGGTACTAGACCCCCAGCATCAATATTTGTATTTGTTACCAAAAATTCACAAAGATTTACAAAAGCCACTGGGGAGACCTATTGTGGCTGGCAGAGGCTCATTGACTGAACCACCGTCCGCTTTTCTAACCAATTATCTTCAGCCCCTATTGGGTCTAGTCAGATCAAAAATCCAGGATACTGCACAATTTTTACAGATTATCTCTTAAATGCAATTAGATCAGGATTGGCTTATGTGCATATTAAATGTCACGGTCCTGTACACCAACATTCCCCATTGGGCTGGTTTGGCAGCCCTCGAATATTGGTTAAATAAGGCTGAAATGTATTCATTGGGCTTTAATACATTATTAGTATGTTTGGTGGAACACGTTCTGAGTATGAATGTGTTCTATTTCCATGGCAAATGTTACTGGCATGTTAAGGGTACTGCAATGGGAGCATCCTTTCCTCCCATTTATGTGGACCTGTTTATGGATTTCTTGGAAGAGCAATTAATTTATGACAATGGTCATAATTTATATTTAAATGAGATCGACATATGGAGGCGTTATTTGGATGATTGCTGGATGGTTTGGAGGGCTGATAGTCTTTAATTACAGGAATTTGCATGTTGTTTAAATGAGAACAAGTGGGGCATTGAGTTTGCTGTTAATTTTCATGCCCATCAGATCAATTTTTTGGATGTCACCATTACTAGGGAGTCTGATCACACATTGAGTACTAAAGTATTTCGTAAACATCCCCAGTACAATACGTTACTCCATGCCTTCAGCTTTCATCCCAAACATATTATTAGAAACATTCCTAAGTCTCAATTTTTATGGATGAGACATATCTGCTCTAAGGAGAACTGATAAGAACACTATCAAAAGGATTTAATATGCAGGTTTCAGAATAGGGGATATCAGTACAATAACATTATGTCTGCCAATAATTGGGCATTACAGCAGGACAGATCCATGTTGTTGGAGTATAAGGATAGGAAATTGGATGATGCTGTGCCAGTTAGGTTTGTTACCACCTTTGGATGTAATACCGATATTCTGAAGAGACATTATTGACCGACATTGGGGTATTTTATGGGCCGATGACAAACTATCAGAGATTCTCACATCTAAATGTTTATTCTCCTTTCGTTGAGAACCTACTTTGGGTTCATATTTTAGTCATCATAAACATAGAGGGAAAATTTCAGAAGCACATCTTACATTGCTTGGTGATAAATTGACTGTATACCTTGTGGGAATTGTTCTTTGTGTAGATATATACTCAAATCCAAACAATTTATTAGTCAAAATACATTGAAAGTTTATATCAGATTTTTTGGGAATTGTAGTACTAATTGGCTGGTATATTTGGCAATTTGCTCTTGCACTGCCTTTTATGTTGGTCAAACCTCTAGGTCTTTATGTATTCACATATCGGAACATTTGAGTGACATCAGGAATAAAAGGATGCCCAGTTCTTTATATAAACATACAATTAAACATACTACAGCACAGTTCAAATTTGTCATAATTGATCATGTCGAGGAGAACAGAATTTCTAAAGTGGGTTGGCATACTATCTTGAATCAAAATGAAAGGAGCTGGATAATTAAATTAGGGGGTTTGTTTAACCCTGAATTAAATGAGCAACTATAATTAGCCAATGAGGGTTTTTGTGTCTGTGACCATTTGTATTTAAAGCTTTCTGTCATTTGTTTTTGTGTTTTCACTGAGGAAGGCAGATTATGCCGAAACCTTTCATGAATGTATTTTGAGTAGTGTGGTCTCCACACTACTTTGATGGAGTTGCAATAATAAATTTAGGTATGGTTCTACCAATTGGTGCTGGCTGTTTCTTTGTTTGGACGCTGTTGTACCTATTAGATTAGTTAACTTTCAGACATGTATTGTGGTATATAAATTTATGACCTGACATATTTTTGGACTGCTTTACATGCTAATAAAAGTAATTTGTATAATGTGAGATTAAAACCTATGAAAAATAGACAATACATAATCTTCCACATAGATGTTTTACCTCCTTGCCACAGATGAAGTGTTTGTCAGGCATGCTTATTAATTATATATAGATACGTGCATGAGTGACTGGTTAACTATGTGTGTGTGTGTGTGTGTGTGTGTGTGTGTGTGTGTGTGTGTGTGTGTGTGTGTGTGTGTGTGTGTGTGTGTGTGTGTGTGTGTGTGTGTGTGACCTGACAATGTCCTGGTTTATACAGTCATATGTATATGACTATCATTGAAGCATGAATTACATCTCAGGGCAGAAAAGACGCTTTTTAGTACAGTAATATAATTGTCAGAATGCTATCAGTTACACATATAATTCATATGATATCCACTGCTAAACATAGTTGTTTTTATGTATAAATATATTTATATTGTTAATTTTAATATAAGTTATAGTGGAATGGCATTCCAGATTGGAACCCTGGCTTACCTATATTGTGGCCATGCACTTACACCATTTGCCACAAAGAAGGCTGGGGAATTGATGTATATTTACAGTCATTACTGGGTAGTCTGATCATTGCAACTGAGGACATGCTTGTCACACATGTTCATTAGTTATATATACACATTAAAGTGTTGAGTGATTAACCATGTATGTGTGTGACATGAAAGTGCATAAAATAAATGTTTAATTGTAGAACCATGATTGTACTGATAACCAAAGTTAGGCATATAATATATATGATCTCATGTGTATACTCAATCCATCTGTTATGCATAGTTAGTTTTATATATAATTATTTTTATATTGTTACTTTTTGTATAAATTACAATGGACCAGCATTAATAAAACTTAGAATTTGCTGGATTAGAACCCTGATTCACCTGTATTGTGGCCATTAACTGACACCAGTTGCCGCAGAAAGAGTTATTCAGCAGGTGTACTTTTAATACTCAATACTGTGCATGAGTTCTGACTGCCACACAATGCCACTTAACGTGTTTGCATGATGGAAGACCACACATGTTACAATGTATCTTTTTAGAAATTGACCAGTCTGCATGTGTTATGGAAGGATGCTCACCATCATGCAATGCCACTTAGTGTGTCTGAGTGATGGAAAGCACAAGATGTAAGAATGTATCTTTCTGAACTTAACAATGTCTGTTAATTGTCTGCAGGTGTTGTGGAAGCTTGCTGACTGCCGCACAATGCCTCTCAGCATGTTTGTGCAATGGAAGACAACTGTTGAAACAATGTATCTTTACAGAAATTGGCAATGTCTGTTTTCTATCTGAGGCATTATGTCATGCTTGCACGAAGTTGAGCAATGCACAAATGAGACACGCAAAGCTCAACATGTACTATACTTGTAAAAGTTTTTTCTTAGTTTTCATCTGTACTAGATAAATGTGGGACTTGAACCATGATTTGCATATCCTACGCACTTTAATTTTCATTGTGTTTATCAGGTGTGCTACACACCAATTTGATTCATAGCTGTATTGTATGCTGTCCTTGTCACAGGAGAAACTTCTAGTAATTTTAATTTATTTATCTATTTCACCATATTTGCGCTAAGCCGAGCATCACACAAATATTAATATTAAAAAATATAAAAAAGAAAAAAAAAAGAAAGCATAAACATTACAAAATACATTTTAACACACCTTACAGATTTTTACACAACTTTACTAATGAAACTAACAAGCATACAAGGTATGTTTTATCTTTCTTTGCCACAGAAACAACTTTGCAGCAGGAGCACAAATCATTATGCATACAAGCAAATCTCATTTCCTCCACAGTATTTACAAAACATATACACTTCTACACTCTCAGTTGTTTGTACATGTGCTGTTAACAGTTTTTGCAATGTGTGATCACACAACCAGTTATGAGTATTGTTTGCAGCAATGCAGCTCTGTTTTCTAATTGTACTGTGTTCCTTCTTCTGTTGTCTGTCCTGTAGTCTTAGGCATGCAATATATAGGCCATTTTTTATCATTGTCCTTTAACTGATTGATAAAATGACATGACATTGAAAAACATTTTTCAGCAACGGCATGATTGTTTTGCTGTTAGTAAACAAAAATGATAAATGTGTGCTGTTTAGTTCCATTTAAAAGGGTGCTAAAGTTACTTCTATGCTTTGTAAGTGTATCTTGGGTGACATACCCACTGCAGTAAAGGTAGACTAAACTGCTGTTGTGTCTTCCTTCTCCCTCACACTAATCATTCACAGTTGCAATTCACTAGCAGCTAACACTGAGGTAGTGCCTACACTTTGTTTACACCTGCCACATGAAGTCAAAAGTCTGTGATTCAGCAATTGTAATGAGTTCACACCTCATTTGCATATTCACCATGCACAGGGGCCTGAATCTACACTATAAAAACATAACTATGTCGCTAGGGAACTTAAAGGTGAGGAGACTTGTGTATTTGGAGAACACAGAAGATTGCTATCCATTTTGATTTATCTGTAGAAAAGGCTTCTGATCTTGACAATGTATGATTGCATTGTTCAAATACATTCTAGATGTGTTAACATATTACAAAGAAAATTTTATATACATACATTAGAAAATGGAAAATGTATCTGTATGTACTTCTTATAGTTCACTACTGGCATAGGCATTTTGGGCAGGCATTCTTTCTCATATAGCCTATTAACTTTCATCACAAGTATTACTGTTAAAATTGGGTTGTCTTACCATTTCTTATCTTATTTCAAGAAAATGTAATGTACTATATTGCCAATGACACAGGGGTGTTATACTTCTAAGATGGCCCATAGACACCTCGAGGGGAGTGCTGGGTACAGTGAGAGTTGACTGGCAATCATATAAAATTTACTTTTCTGTTTAAAATGTGTACACATTTTGTAAAAATTGTGTTGAAAGCCTATAAGACAATTGAATTATGTGGTATTCCTTGGTTTGTACAAACGTTTCATTTGCTTGTTTTTTGGGGAGGGGAGCCAAGTACCATATGTGTATTGCCACAACAAAAGTTGTGTGTGTTTAAAGAGGTCTGACCATGAAATTGTGTAGACACCCTGTTATTTCCATGAGAAACAATACACTACTAAAGTGATATTCCTTTTTTTTGGACCAAATATTGTTTTTTGTGTGCGTATCATATGGTACAACCACATAACCTTCAATTTTAATAACTGAAATGTGTGCCTCCACTGCTTAATATTGAATATGGGGCAATATGGTCGCACCTTGTGTGGCAGTGGCTACTCTGGCTCTTGTTGTGCTTGTTGGGTTAATGTAAGTTTATGTCAATTTGTCATCCATTTGGGAGTCTGTTTTTGGCTGGTCTGGTGTGTGGTGGGATGCAGCAGTGATATCTTAGGTGGTGGATCACTGGATTGCTTGCTTGCTTTGGTTTTTGAGGATCGTTGGTCCGGTCATGGCTGTTTAGGTCTCATGAAGAGACTTGCGCTGAGTGCAAAGTGGAGATGCTGATTGTGGATCTGGAATGGATTTTGTTGGGTTGGAGGATTGCTGCGCTGGAGGTGACTCTGGTGGCACTGGATGGAACTGGTGGCAATGTGGCAGTGAGGATGATAAAGAATGGAAGGTGACCAATGATCTGAGACCTTTATGTGGCAGCATTTCGTCATACTGTAGGTAGTGGTAGCAGTATTTTTGTCTGTCTACCACATTTGATTAAATCCGATCTGACCTTTTCCTGTTGTCAGAGGGGACTGAAATGGAGTATTGAGTAGTTGCTGGTTGGAGATGGAGTTAGTGGCAGTGAGGATGGTGAACTGAGCATGGTTATGGAAGCTTCTGTGCCTTGTTCTCTGTTGATTTTTATGTACTTTTGATTTTTGTGTTTAATGTTTGTATTATGTTGTACATGAGATTGGAGAAATGAAATTTCATTCAGCCGTGCACTTTGCTGTATGGTCTAAATGACAATAAAGTTTACTTGACATGGCTATATGTAGATGTGTGTGTGTGTATGTGTGTGTGTGTGTGTGTGTGTGTGTGTGTGTGTGTGTGTGTGTGTGTGTGTGTGTGTGTGTGTGTGTATATATATATATATATATATATATATATATATATATATATATATATATACAAAACACACACGCACACACACACACACACACACACTCACACACACACACACTCACACACACACAGACACATCTACATATAGTCATGTCAAGTAAACTTTATTGTCATTTAGACCATACAGCAAAGTGCATGGCTGAATGAAATTTCATATATATATATATATATATATATATATATATATATATATATATATATATATATATACACACACACACACACACACACACACACACACACACACACACACACACACACATGCACACACACTTCTGTATATGGACAGGAATTTAATTATGTGATATTTATGTGTTGTATCTTTTTCTGTTTTATGTCACATAGGATTATGGCACCCAAGTGTATAAATCCATGTAACCATCCTTTCAGGGACCCTGAAAACTATGTCATAGTGCAGGCATTCAAGCACCACAGCACCTTTCTGCTTAACAGAGGATGTGGGGATATGACTGGCAGAATGCAGATTTGGAGCCAAATAGTCAATGATGTGAATGCCATAGGGGGTTGCACCAGGACCTATGATCAGGTGTGTCATAGGGCCACTGATATGATTTCATTAACCCTGAGGAGAGCAGCTGCAGTTGCTCATGAATACTGCCTGTGGGGGAAGGGGGCTGCTACAGAGCCACCACTGACACCAAAGGGTCTGTGGAAGCTGCTCACTAACATGCGATTGATGTCAATGCTGGTGTTTCTAGGAGGACAAGTATGTGCCAGGAGGAGGTTCCAAGTAAGCTTACCTATCTCAAGTTGTAAGGTTTGGTTGTATAGTAAAATAAAGAACAATTAACTAATACTTCATGTGTTTTTTTATTTTTATTTTTTGGATGAACCTATTGATAACTTAAGATACTTAATGACACATTTTGTTCATTACACATGGGCTTTGGGTGGACATGCCAGCCAAGTGTCACTTAAAATTATTGTTAACGGACATATAGGCAAAAACTGTGTATTCACTGCCCCCCTGTGTTAATGTAATTGTAATGAGTTCATCCTTACCTTGCTCCATTTCTTCCAGGACCATTCTCCCTACCAAGTGTGGAGTCATCTGCAGGTAAGAAGGCAAACGTGTTTATTGGATTATTGATAAAAATTTGTCTGAGATATTATAGGTTCATAGGTTAGTTCTAAGCTAAATGCCCTTGCGGGCCATTTTAAGCCTAGCCAGTTATCCTTTGTGAGACTCAAACCCTGCATCTTGTGTTTGTAAGGCAAACTCCTTAACCATTATGCCACCCCTTGACTTTTCATTTATCTGTATGTGTGAGTTGGATGTAATGAATGTTGTGTGTATTGCTGCATCATCTGTGACAGTGTGACCAGTGTTAGTTTGTTACCATATAAATTGTTTTAAATATTTAGTGTAGGTATTAATTTCTTTCATGGGTTTCTTGGTTATTATCACAGGTGATCCTGATAGTGGAAGTGTAGGACTCTTACCACCTGATGTCAGATTATTGGCAGACTCTGATGACAATGGTGGCCAAACACAGGCACAGTCAGGGGAGTGCACAGATTGAATCTGACACTGCAGTTGACATTAAACCATCCCCTGTATTCCCCTTGGACACCGTCAGTAGGCCTATGCATACCTATTCAACTGAGCCCTCAGATATTAGACAAGTGGAGGGTGACACACTTGATCAGGGTAGTGTGGTTACTGCAGCTTCAGTGTCAGTTGACTCCAGTCATAGCCAAAGTGTGGGTGAGGTGCCACACAGGAGGGTTGTTAGGGGTGCTCAGAGGAGGCCCTCTGTCCACTTTCCGCCTGATACTGGTGTGTCTTTACATGACGTTCAACGTATGTTTAGGGCCAACATGAAGGTACAGACACATTCCACTAGGGCCTCTGAGGACATGCTTAGGATTGTAGATGTGGTACAGACCATCATACATGACTGCCTCCACTATGTGGCTGATATGACAGGTTAAAACAGGCAGTGTCTCTGATGGAACATATGCTGGAAGAGGATAGCATCCATATGGACGTGGGTCAGCAGTATCATATGACGTTAGCCAGCATGGCCCTGCCCAATCATACTCCTGTAGTGGCACTACTTCTACTGCTCCATCAGTGATCGTGGTGTCCTCTCACAGACATGGTAGATCATGGGGTCATGGTCCTGGGTGTATTCATGAAGACAGCTCATCCAGCAGACATCAGTCATGTTCAGGTAGCAGCAGCACATCTGAACATGGGCATGGACTTGACAGTGCAACTCCTGGCAGAGCCAGTTCTCACATTTAGCTAGCACAGAGTTTGGTTGTGTTCTTGCAGACACTTGCACATATGTTTCAGCATGACTGTCCAGACAGACTCACACATGAACACACATACTAGTTACATGGGTCATTTGTGAGACTTACACCTCATTCTGTCTCAGTAGCTATTTGATAATTTATCCAAATTGTTGCCTGCCTGTCTGTCTTACTCACACGCACTCTACCTTTTGTGACAGACTTAGCCTCCTGCCGCCCAAAAAACACCATGTGCAAGAGATGATAGCTGTGCCATATCCTTGATTTGTTATCGTTTGGACTGAGGGATACATAAGTCTGTTGTCCAATGCTAGGGTGCACAGCTGACTGAGTGCTTAGTGTGTGTGTGTGTGTGTGTGTGTGTGTGTGTGTGTGTGTGTGTGTGTGTGTGTGTGTGTGTGTAAATATATATATATATATATATATATATATATATATATACACACACACACACACACACACATATATTATATAGTGTATGTGTGTGTGTGTGTGTGTGTGTGTGTGTGTGTGTGTGTGTGTGTGTGTGTGTGTGTGTGTTTGTGATGATTTTTGAAAATTATACTGCCTTCTTACATGTTTTTTTTAATGTGTGCATATTTGATGCATGAGGCCTATTAGTTGATAGCGAACACATCTATTGACATGAATCATTGCTGTCACATATTGACATCATTGCTGTAAAAATCACCCACCTTCTACCTAGTTACATTAACAAGTAACATTATGAAAGGATCTGCCATTCATTTGTATTATCAGCCACTTAGTTTCCTATTCCAGGTTCAACATTTACCTTGATTGTCCAGCAGTTACAAGTGTTTCAAATTTGGGCTGACTCTGTGTGATGCTAACAGTACACAGAAATTACATGGGTAAGTAAAGGTTGTGAGCGTTGCCTGGCATCCATTTTACTGTAGGATGACAGCTTTACCCCTTAGGTGGTGAACAAGGGCGCCCGCGAGAGAGTAACAAGTGCACTGCACCCCCAATCGGCTGACTAGATAATTTCCAAAAAAGTTTTTTTTTTTTATAGGTGCGTTCTTCTTTAAGAAGATAGTGCATTCTTCTTTAAGAAGTCTGTGCTAACGGCACAGTCACAGGCAGGTGTGCTGACATCATCGCTCATGCGATGATTTAGAGGTTTGAGAGCAGGAACGGAAGATGGGACCCGAAACGGAATACCTCAGGTAGAGCGTGAGTGAGTGTGTGTGTGTGTCACATAAACTGGAATATTATTTTTGTTGTCCTGTATAGTCATCTTTACGTTTGTATAAAGGTAAAAATGATTAAACACTATAGTCTGTAGTGTGCTTGGTCACATGCTGTGCAGGGGATTCATCTTTTCGGAATATTTCTGGAAGTCTTTTAAGCATATTATGTAAATATTTGTAGTTTATTTTTATACGTTACATTAGTATGCTGTCGATTGAGTTCCCAAGTATGTGTAATTAGGACTCTGAAAAGCTGTTCATCTGATCCAAAGTGTCACAGTTGGATCAAATCAGACTATTCTCTTAATAGTTCTTCAGAAGCACATGCCTTAACCATGTCGTAGGAAGGTCCCCCAAAAGTTTCATTAGGCCACCGTTTCTTCAAGCGCATAGGTCGTGAGCACCAGTCCAGGGCTCTTTACTTTACTTTAACCTGTTCAAGCATCTTGCTGTTTTATGCGTTTGCCAGTCTGCTGCTGAGCTCCAACAAATTTGATGCTGCTCACAGTCTGCAGGGTCCAGCTTGCATTGCAAACTGGGCATCTGGCTTCAGTCTGTTACTTGTTTTTTGATGGTGTATTGAATAATTTTATAAGAATATCTTCTAGCTGCTCTTTGCCCTGTAGTGCCTTAAAGAATACTGTAGCGAATTGGTTTTGTGAAAGTGGTGCCGCGCTTTTCCCCTTTTTTACTAGGCTAATGACCATTGGGGCCTTTTAAACTTTATCAAGCATCCCAACTCTGTCAAATTCTCGTACTCTTGGTATGTGTAGGCATTAAACAATTTCCAGGCTGTGACCACTACCATAGTTCTCAACCAATCGGGACAAAATCAAGAAAAAAAATCTGGGACAATTTTAAAATGTTAATGCTGTTAACTTGAGACATTGATGTTATTGGAGCATAAGAATTTATATACTCTTTTCTGAAGTAAAATATGAGTGTAACTCTTGACTATTGTCCCTTTTGATTTAATTGTAGTTCACCCTTTCCTCCAAAAATCACTAGTTTTAGGATGGATTAAGAGGGACAGAACTAAAAATTGAGTCGGGCAGGGACAGTTGAGAGGTATGACCATTAGAGTAGGGGTTAATGCACCAGCAATGAATTTCCTGTTCCTCAGCCAGTGGTTGAAGTTGTTTAGGGGGGACCTCTGCTTCACAGGGATGGGGTGCCTGCTCCAATGAAAGAGTATTCTCTGGGATACACACACTTCTCTCCAGCAGGTTCTATGACAATTGTTTATATTAAGACACAGTTGTACTTTGCACAGGTGTGGGTGTGCTGACTTGACACCCTGATGGGGCTTTCAGTCAAGTGTGACACTTTTTTTAATTATTGTTCTAATTGTTTTACTACTTGAAAACGTTTAAAAAGGTTAAACTGTATAATGGTGATTACTGGGTTGATGTCAATGCAAGAAACGACTCACATCCAGCAGGGGGCTGCTAACCCCTTGCTTCACGTATCTTAAATTTCTTTTTTGTGGTGTGTTAATGGATTTTAGGTTGCCCCCCAAACTCTCGATTCCAACTGGCAAGATTTGTGTCTTTAGGGTGCTTCTGGCTTGTTTATTTTGCAGATCTGCTGGAAGCCCAGTAGGGCGGTGTCTTAACAATTCCTTGTATGCCAGGCATACATGTTCCCTCAATGGCCTGTAACAGAGTACAGGGATAGGGCTTTGAGTCGGTCTGCATAGGATAGACTGTTTACATGTTTTCTTTTGGTGAGGAGCATTTGTAAACAATACAATCTTTGGATGTGCATGGTTGGGTACATACTAAAGGTGGCCTTGGGACTCTTGTGATGGGTCTGAATGTTAAATGTAGTGGAACGGTGACTTTCTTGGACCTAGCTGCCATACTTAAGTCGCTCAACATAGAATGATTTTCTCACTACTGTAGACAGGTGATGGTCAAAGGCTGTACTACTGTCTACATGTGCCCCAGATCCCTGACTACTCAATCAACTCTTAGTAGTGTGCTGTTGATATGACAGTTGCCAGGGTGGATAACTTAAAGAATATTGTGTATTTCTTGGGTAGCATTATCAACCCCACTTTTTCTCATTTTTATATGGGGTTGGGGTGTCAGTATCACAAGGTATGGTATGCACACTTGGGAAACTGGATGAGGTGGTTTGGTTCAGGTATTCCATCATAACCATTTGTGTTACCAACTTTATTTTCATAGGTTCCTAGGCAATTACTGTGCCAATGACACTAGGGCAGTTATTAAACCTAGCCAAGTTGAAGCCCTGCTCCTGGAGTGCCAGTTTTGAGCCAGCACTAAATTCTGCAGTTACCCCTCTCCACACCAGGGATTCCACCGTTTCCCTTCTGAAGTTACTGCCGCCCATCCAGTAGTCCAAATTTCACTTAAAATAGGGTCAACAAGTGACTTAGTTGTGAATTGAAAGCCTATTCCAGAAATGGGACAACTTCTGAGACACAAATCTGTGTCTCCAGCAATTGCTATTGATGTCACATACCAGGTTAAGGTCTTTAGGGTGGGTGACACTCTTACCATTGGACTTGCAAATGTGCAGTATTTCTAGTAAAGCAGGGTCTGGGTTTGCTTTATGTGCAAGGCACATATCCCTTCTGAGTCCTCTGTATGAAACAGAGTAAAGTGATTGATTTGAGTTTCTCCAAGTAGAACGTGCTGAAGACCCTAAAGTTTCTTTGTGAGAAACCTCTGTGGTCTCTCCAGTTGCTGCAGATGTCTGGAAAGGTATATACCAAAGGGAATATTTTATTCAGTTGTTTGAGTGAGGGAAAAGTACAAGGGATTAATTTTTCCCTTTCCGGAGGCAGTATTATGAAGTGAGTAACGTAGAATGCCCTTCTTACCATTGTAGAGATGTAGTGATCAAACGTAAGCTTGTCCACCTGCGTGCCTAGGTCTCAGCAGTGATTTTGTATGTGTAGTTTGTTAATGTGGTAATCTGCAGGGACATTGCATTTGCCAAAGATATGATGATGCATTATTGTGCATCAAGTTTGAGTCTGACTTTGGCACTAGTCGGTCAGTGTAAATCCCTCCTGCAGGATATTGACATCATTAGGGGACTCTGATTGCTTCCCATTCATAGTCTGCCACAAACCTTTTGTTTTAGCCTGTACTTATATTCTGAATGGTAGGGCCCCAGACCAACCTTGTGGAACACCACTGTTACTTACTGGCCTGCTGAGGGAGGTGGGAGTCTCCTATCATTGAGCTAGTTTGCAACCCACCTGATTGTATTCGTTTCCAGGGATGCATGGCTAGGCTTAAAAGGACCTGAAAGGCTCAATGGTACAGTGGTTAAGGTGTATGCCTTTCAACCATAAGGTGCATGGTTTGATTCTCACCACTGGAAAGAGTTTAACCTCGAAAAGGGCATAGCAAACCTCAAAAGGGCATAGCAAAATTAATTTAAAATGGGTGGCGAAAGCCAAACATACTTTGGCTAGGCTTATAAATGCCCTAGGGCAGATAGCCTAGTATGAACCTATGATTAAAAGCAAATGGATCCATCCTATACGCATCTCTCCATTTATCTGTGTGCATTTCCAAAATCAGTGAATTAGCATGGGTCACTGGCACAATACAAAATGCAATAGTACTATATACAAAGTGCATGATTTGCACAACAGGATTTGATATTAGATCTACAGAATGACAAAGTAAAGTAAATGTATAACCCTGCAATTTATCTAACTCCCTCCGGGCAAAATATTGTGGGTTGAATATCAACAACAGTACACGTTAATACTAGTCATTTGGAATCTAATAATGTACTATTTTGTAGGTCAATAAAGGGGTTAGGAATCAACATACAGCTGGAAATCAGGGACAGTTGAAAGCAATACAAGAGAAGACCACGATTACAAACGTGTTAACCTGGGTACTGGATTTGGTACACTTAGTTGCAGAACAGGAATAATAACACAGGCACTGCTGGCTTTACTCCTGACTTCCAGGCGTCATCTGATGCTTTGTTGTGTACTCACTCTTGACAAAATGTTTGCTTCCTGGTGCTTAAAAATTAAGAATTTTCGCTTTCGATGGGAGGTCGATACGTAGCACCAGTTTTAATATTTGTTTTTCAGAATGAGTAGAAGGCACTGGGCACAGGAGCATGACATTACATTACAGTCATGTACTACAGCTGGATCAATTAATCGATTAGCTGAGTTACAACCCGCACGCGTGTTCAGGCTCAGTGTTGTCGAGTTACCTAATGCCTAAAACACAACAACACACAATTAGCTAAGCTTTACCGTATCAATGCAAACAAAGCCACAGCCCCATAAAACATTTAGCACTGTTTAAAGGTGTTTGCCAAGATGGCATTTCAAGCCTTAATGTCCTGACTGAAGATCTGGTTTCTAAGTGAACAATATCAGACAGGAATATTAACATATTTTGCTGGGTAATACAAGTATTTAGTCTTTATTTGTTATTGTAGAGAGGTGTGTGTGTGTGTGTGTGTGTGTGTGTGTGTGTGTGTGTGTGTGTGTGTGTGTGAAATGCCCCAGGTGTACATGGTGGTGGGTAGAGAATAAGGCTTGAGCCCTGTACCTTGGGCCCAAGTGGCAAGAGCCTGAATTCCCTACCCACCACCATTTGTAAAATGTTGCAGGATTTTCCCTCATATTTTTCTGTTCCTCATAAAATCTGTGGTTTCTGCATTTGTGTCCTTGTTGCCTGACAGCTAAATGTTATCTGGTTTTATTCTTGGCTGTCTGTAGTGTTTCTCCCTGGGCCTCTGCTAAAAAATTAGCTTTTTTTACAAAGTCAGACTTTCCTGGTTAATAAATGTTAAAAAAATGGACACATTTCAATATCGGACTTCATATTCTTCAGAAAGTCAGAAAGTGTATGGTAACAAAAGCAAGCTTTTATTCTAGCAATTTTCTAAGTGTACAAGATGGATATTTGAAATGTATCCCTGTGTTTGGGACTGTATTCCCCATTATTGGCTTCATCCAGGTTTTGTGCTAGGGTTGAGAGTTATGGTAAGAATTGAATTCACTGAATATGTTTGGGGGCTGTATTAACCCAGTATTGGCTTTGTTCAGGTATTTATTGGCTTCATCCAGGTTTTTTGCTAATGTTGAGAGCTATGGTAAGAACTGATTTCACTGAAAATGTTTGGGGCTATATTCTCTCATTACTGGCTTTGTCCGGGTGTTATTTGCTAAGAGGTTGAGAGCTATGGTGAGAACTGAATTCACTGAATGTTTGGTGGTTGTAGTCACCCATTATTGGCTTTGTTCAGGTCTTTTGTGCTAAGAGGTTGACAGCTGTGCTATGGTGAGAACTGAATTCACTAAATGGTAAAGTTTCAGTCTTCCTCTTTCACAAAACTGCTGATTTGGCGTAGTGGTATGTTGCTTTGACTGTTGTGCACGAGGTCCCCTGGGTTCAAGACGTGGCAGTGAAATGTATGGTGGTAACGTAGCATTTTATTCTAGCAACTTTCAAACATTATACAAGCAATGTTTAAAATGTGTCCCTGGTTTTGGCCTTTTGCCCCCAATAAATTTCGCTCGGTTTTCCAGATTTCTTGTGCTGCAAAGTTCAGAGATACAGCTGAGTGTCTAGTAGATTTACAAGGAGCTGAGAGCTGCAGGGGAGCAAAAGTTTAGTGCTGCTTATGTTTAGTCTGCTTGCATTGTTAATAACACAACAGATAGTGTACTTGCTTTAGATGCTGAAGGCTGTGGGTTCTACCACAGTAGGTAAATGCATTGCTGATGCTGTATTGTGTTGTAAAGGGGTAGATGCTGCAGTCCTTTTGGCAAAGATACCTAGTAACTATGAACCTGTTAACAGTTTGCTATCCATTCTCTATTGCGGTATTACTAGCTTTTCATTTTTACTGCATGCAACAAAGGCAATTTATTCTTCAAGGGTAACAGGCACTTTATTTGTAGATTAAACAATGACATATAAAGTGTTTGCTAGCAGCAACCTCTATTAGTTACAAATTTCTTCAATGTGGATTTTACTACAGAGATTGTGTATTTTTACTGATACTGGTGGACTTGAGTAGACTTTTATGATGGAAATGTTCTGAATTGGGCAATTTTGTCATTGGTGGATGCTTTTGTTTCTTTGTTTACTGGAAAAATTTTCAAAACAATAAATTTAAAATGCCCTTTAACAACTGTACTGTATTGTACAAGGAATATAATGTAATACAGTCAGGAAGGTGTATCAAAGAGCATGTGTATGTTATGTTCGAGGGGCCTATGATTTTGAAGACAGCCCAGAGTTAATATTTGCAATTGGCAAAATGTATTTTCTCTGAAAGTGGGTTTCAGTGCTGTTTCAATGCATGTGAGTTTCAAGGGCAGAGAAGTTTTAATGTTAGTCTATTTTCATTGAGACTGCATTGCTTTAACAGATATGTATTAGGGTTTGTGCTGTAAAATGCAAAATAAAACTTTCAAATGAAATCCTAAATCATCGCAGAAGTAAAGCAGTATGCACATTAGTGTTTATGGTAAATGGGGCAAAATAACCAAGGAATGGGACATTGGAATGGCTGCAGGGGGGAGGCTCCATTTGACCATGATTTTGTGAGGTAGGATATCAAACTCAGACAGCCCTGGTTGAACTATACCTCTCAGTTGTCCATATCTTTGCAGAATTAATAGATATTTGCTGCTTATTTTGGTTTGTTCCTCATAACATTTGTGGTTTTCTAGCAAATCATTTAGGAATGAAGCCATTAAATGACAGACACTGAGTTTCAGATGTCATAACCTTCAGAAAAATGCATGCTAATGCAAGACTGTTTAAGTTTATACAAGAGTAATTTTAGTAGTGTCTGTATGTTCCCCAATATATTTTCCCTTGTTCAGATTTCCTGCATTAAGAGGTTGAGAGGTACGTGCAAATCACTTTATAGATTAGGAATATCCAAACATCTCAATTGTCCCCAATTCTGGCTCAAAATGTTGCTCTCCCTAATAATCCCTCCTCCAAAATGGCAATTTTGGAAGAAAATGTGGAGGGTTTACAATTATAACTGTAATGATCAGTTATAGATTACCTTTATTTCAGAAATGCATGTGGATGCTCTTATTTTGTTAGCTGCTTCAAGTTAACTGTTAATATTAAAAGGTGTCCCTTTTGACAGGTATTTTGCATCACATTTTGGTCTGTTTTTCATAAAATTGTGGTTTCTGGCAAATTAGTGGCAAGTCATTAAAGATTGAAGTTAGAAAATAATGGCAGACATTTGAGTTTCAGATTTTATACCCTTCAGAAAATTTGTACTAATGCAAGATCTACCTGTTCTATTAAGTTAATAAGAGCAATATTTAAAAATTGGCCTTATTTTTGGGCCTGTGTCCCACTTCTAGTTCTATGTATGGCTTTGTCCAGATTTCTTGCTCTGAAGATGAGAGGTAGGAGTGTCAGTCATCACTGTCAGCCAGAGACATTTCAAATTATGACATACTTATTGCACCCCAGCCCCCATTGTAGTGGCTCGATGTGTCCAAGGAAGGCAAGAAGCAGTTATGCAGTAAGTGTGCAGAGTATTCCCCCATCCAAAGTAGAACACAAATATGACCGTGGCTTTTCATCTGTCCTTGATTTTGCAAAATGTTCTGGTTTTCTATCAGATTTTTATACTGTTGATTTATGCTTCTTATTATTCAGGAACTGCATGCTATCACAGTGTCCTGTTGCTCTGTTTAAGTAGCCATGGTTTAATGAACATCAGGTAAGCTTGTCTGAGATTGTAAGATGCAAGTAAGCTTTAGTAAGCTTGTCGGACATTGTAAGATGCAAGTAAGCTTTAGTAAGCATATTGTTAAAGAATTGCCAGCATTGAAAGCCTTTTCGTTGTTGCCATGCAGGGAATATTTACATAGCTAGATAATGTATAAGCCTTGGGTATTGAAATGCATATGACAGTATTTGTAATAAAAGGACAGGATTACAGTGTTTTCAGAAGTTCATTACATTTTATTGGAGACCAGTGTCTTATAGCAGTGTCTGTGTGTTAGTACACTTGTAGTTGGGTGGCTTTAATGGTATATGGTAAATAAGCATTGCTACCTTACTTAAAAGCCAAGCCCCGCAACAACTAGCTCCACACTGAAGTCAAAACACAATAGCTCTGGTGGGTAAATGTACTCTGTAGTAATCAAAAAAAGGCAAATGTTTGAAATAACTACAGCTTATGTGCAAACGCAATAGGTAGTGATGAAACAATGCTCTGCTAAAAATGCTTTAATGCTCCACATTGCTGAGCTGCAATCACTAGCTACCAGGATTTCACCCATTTCAGATCAAGCACAGTGCCGTTCAGTGCAACCTTCCCAGAACTAATTCAAGTCTGACCAGAATTATTTGGTGTGTGTGTATAAGAGGGAGGTAGCATACCCTCAGCTGTCCAGATTTTTGCCCCATATTCCTCTTAAAAGGATTGAAGTTGCTAAATAGTGAGACATTTCAGTTTTAGATGTCATGTCATTTAGAAAATGCATACCAACACAAATCCTGTTACTCTTGCAATTTTCTAAGTTTCTGAGAGCCATATTTATAATCTGTCCCTATTTATTTTAGGCTTTGTCAAGATTTCTTGCACTAAGGGTGAGGCCTTGAGGGGTGTGGTATCTTTGTAAGAGAGAGAGAAAGTGAAATGCCCAAGTTAGTTAGCAGGTGGAATTTTCAAGTGCATTTTCAAGGAACTGTGAGTTTTAAGGGAAGCGAAGTTCACTGCTGCTCATGCCAAGTCTATTTACAATGTGCAACCATTTTGTTTAGCAAATGGTATCTCTATTGTGGTATAAAGTTTTAAAGCTATGTTAGTAGCACCACAAGTAGAATACTTGCATCTTAATGTAAAGGCTTGAGGTTCTATTCCTACAGCATATACATTTGTATGCTGCAGTCCTCAGGATGTCCTCCTTTGGATGAGATGCCTAATAACTATGAACCTGTTTTTCAGCTTGTCATCCATTTTCTATTGCAATATACCAGCTTACCATTTTTTTAATTTAACATAGGCAATTTATTCTTTGATGGCAGCAGGCACTGAATTTGTAGATGAAACACTGAAATATACAGTTTTCTAGCAACAACATCTTCATTAGTTTCAGATATCTTTAATGTGGAATTATTCAGATTACTTTTACTTGCAGCGACACTCAAACAAGTGTTGCTGTATAATACAAGGGATATAATTCAATTATATATTATAATTAATACAATCAGGTAAATCAAATAACTTTTGCATGGCCCTAACGGTGTGCAAGGAGCCTATTGCTTAAACAGTTCAAAGGTAAATAACCTGCCACTGGCCAGATGCATTTTCTCTGAATGTGGGTTTCAATGCCGTTTCATTGAATGCAAGTTTCAAAAGTAGAGAAGCTTTAATGCCAAGTCTGTTTTCATTGTAAGACTATTGCTTTATTTAGGTTTAGTAAATGTCTCTGTGTTTGGGCTATAATGTTTGAAATAAAAGTTGTAAATTAAATCCAACTGCCTGTAATCATTGTAGAACTAAAGCATAACACAGTATGCACACAGATTTGAACAGTGTCTACAGTAAATGGGGAGAAATAGCCAAGTAATGGGACATTGGAATGGCTGTGTGGGCGGGGCTTGGGGTGGGTGGACTTGGGCGGGGCTGTGTTGGCAGGGGGCGGGGTGAGCTATGTGGGTGGGGCTCTGGGTTTGCACCCCCCTGCAAAAAATCCTGCGGGCTCCCTTGGTGGTGAACATGTGTGCTGTCCATTGCCTCTTGGCCAGGACAAGGGCATATTGTGCACACCTACGTCTATCTGCATTCGCAGTGGCTGGTGGTTCCCCCTCTGACTCCTCACTTGCATATGGCTGTGATGACCTTGCCAGTGGTGGTGGGATTATGCCGTTTTCTCTTGATGGCCCTGCTAAAACTGTTTTCTCAGGATAATATTGTGAAGGATAGCACAGACAGTGAAAACTTCAGCACAAGTATGAGGAACATTGTGAAAGATAGCACAGACAGCGAAAATTTCACAAGTACAGGGATTGTACTACAGGGCTCCTCCTCATGTATCTAGGCTCCAGAACTGTGGCTTCAGCAGCCCAAACACATGCTCTATGATATTTCTTGTTTGAACGTGTGCCTCATTATAGCATTCTTCAGTGGTTCTGTGTGTATTTCTGATTGGCGCCATCAGACACAGCTGAAGTGCATACCTTGCATCCCCCAGTAAATGACCTTGTGGGAAATCCCCCTAGAAAATCTTTCATACAGTTCAGAGTTGTGACAGATATGGGAGTCATGGTAAATGCCTCGGTTCCCAGTACACATATTCAGGATTCTTCCCTTAGTGTTACACACAACCTGGCAGTTAATGGAGTGGAAGCCCTTTCTGTTTGTGTACTCCCTTCCTTGTTCCCTGGGTGGTGTTTTGATTCCATTGTGTGTACAGTGTATGGCACACAACACTTCAGGAAGTGTTATACGGGGTAGAATTCATGCAAAGTTGTAGCTCAGTCCTCAGTTGTATGGGGAAAATGTATCTAGTCACTGGTATGTTGTAGCATACCATTCAGGAACTGATGCAGGATCCAGGATGCTAATGCCCACCACACCCCCAGCAAATCCCCTTTTGGTCTCTAGAAGGTTTCTGTAGCTAATATTCTAAGTGCTGCACATACCTTAGTCTCCACAGGTATTGGTTCCCTTTGGTTTGTCCTTGCTTTCATTTGAGGATGACAGCAGTTACAGAGTTCATGCAGTGCCTCTGTTCACCCTGTAGTGCTCTACAATTTCCACCTCATGAGACTGTGAAAAGTTTAACAGGGTCTAAACACTTTTCTCCTTCTTGCCCGAGGTCTACTAGCAGCAAATGGCAGCATAGATTTGGGCCTGTTGCACATGCACATGTATGAGAGCAACAGCAGCCCCTAACATTATTTCCATCTAGAGTAGTTTTGGTGGCTGTATTCCAATAGGTTTTGAAATTTGCAAGCAAACCCTCCAGTAAGTCTACATGATTGGTTTATAGCTTGTTGAATAGTCCCTCCATCTTGTATTGTTTGATTAGCATATATTTCAGCTGCTTATACAGTAATTAGGATGCCATGATGTTTACCATGTTTGCGCAGCTCACTGAATAAAAAATAGCGGGCTACCATGTGCTCATTGTTCTATGATGCGCACAGGGTTTTAGCACACCGTGTAGGCTTTATTGATCCCACCCCATAGACTTGATTTCACAATGTAGCAAAGAATATGCTTAGCAGTCTTGTCACCCATCTTGTCATCTGTCAGTGAATCTTTGGGTAAAATTTTGCATGAGAATGTGAGCTTCCCATGACAGGTTTTCAGCTTTACAGCTTTGGAAGTGAGGCTTCATGTCCACATTAACTGTGTACAATAATTTAATGGTAAAATCATGTTGAAATTATTTAAGCCTGTGTGTACATATCAGATTTATTTTAGAAAGGACTGTACAATGATGGCTTTAAATATGTTGGATGGCAGAAAATATATCCATTCTTTTGGAAAAACTCAACTGCATATCTACAAATGTTAGACCAGCCTGACTATTACATTACAATACAAGCATAGTTGAATGTTTTTTTTAAATATTGTAAGAAACTTTCCACCAGGTGTTCTCAGTGGAATAACTATACCAAAATACTCCCCAGATTTGAAACAATATGAACCTAGTAATGGTATTAACAATTATTAAACTTAAATTTAAAACTTAAAATTTAAACTTAAAATATAATAAAATATGAAGCTGTCTACTCGAATAAATCTGTTACATTTAGTAAATCAAGTAAAAAATCCAATCCAGGATATGATGAATTCGCAGTTCCTTTATTAGTAAGCACAGATGAGCAATCCACCAGACTTAATGGTTAATACATTTAAGAACACTTAATTAAATAGCAGTTGAAGAGGGAGTGGTAAAGTTTCTGCTGTAAATACAAATCAGTTCAGCTGTAATAAAAAACACCCCATCTTTCCCTTAAAATCAAGTGATAACAAGGATCCAAGCTAACTAAAACACCATGCTATTCAACATTCCTGAAAATCTCTGTCTCTCTATTTATTTATTGCATCCGTATAACATTGTCAAATTAAAAAATATATATCTTAATAATAAAATACAGTTATGTTCTCACCCAATTAATGTACTCAAATCTTTTAACTAAAATCACTTTTGGTTCTTCTTCAAGTCTGAGCAAACTAGAAATTCCAAGTTTAACTGTCTATCTAAATGTAATTATCAATCAGAAATAAAGAACAGTTCAAACTACTTAAAAATCTAACTCATTTGTATCACCAATAACTAGATTTAATTATAAGAAAAAACAAGTTGTAAATTATAAAAATATGAATTGTGAATATAAACTGACAAAAACTTCATGGGCCGGATTCACGATGGCTTGCACGGAGTCTAAAAGTAGAGTAAGACTCCATGCAGCCATCATGTCCGAAGAGCAATCCAGGAACAGCCTGTAGGGGCGTGTAAGAGAGCTCCTAAAATGGTTCTTACACGGACAGGGCCAGGACATACAAATTACCTCAATTGCAGCTGAAAGGCATGCAAATGAGGTAGATTTGTGATCCAGGAAACCTGAACCTGTCCGAGTAAGAGTAGTGTTATCTGCAGAAATGTACTCAGTTGACAACTGAGTACCATTCTGCAAATAGCAAAACGGAGCCATGACAGCTCCAAATAAAGGTTGCATCCAGTAGAGGAAGCATGCCAATCGCCAGATATATGGCCATTGGCAATGTTACCTAATGGACAAATTGATCACCTCCGCCGGCTTTACCATAAAGGGTATACTCCCATAAAATCAAAAGTATAAGTCACCAAAGATACTATAAATGAATATAGCTGCAAAAGTATCAGTCACTCCTGTGGTAAAAGTCGATGAATTTATTGAACAACAATAGACATATACAAAAAAACTGGGATTAAGCGCGCTTTCATCTATAATTACCAGACTTCATCAGAATCTGATGAAGTCTGGTAATTATAGATCGACTTTTACCACAGGAGTGACTGATACTTTTGCAGCTATATTCATTTATAGTATCTTTGGCGACTTATACTTTTGATTTTATGGGAGTATACCCTTTATGGTAAAGCCGGCGGAGGTGATCAATTTGTCTATTTTTTCGACGTGAAGGAGTTGTGGTTGTAATGTTACCTAATGCAAAATGAAAAAAAAAGTAATTTAATTTTTTTTCCCAATTTTCCATGTTTAAGCGTAGCGCAGCATCGCGCAAATGGGCTGCGCTTAAAAAAAACAGAAAAATAAAAATTAAAACCCACAAATTTGGATTTTATGGGGATTTGTATTGTACAATGCAAGGCAATGGCAGGCTGAAGACAACATGGCTGCCGAGTAGGGGTTGCTAATGGGGGAACCCAGTCTAAGAGATGTAACCAAGCATTAGTAGCCAATCCTATGCAAATGAGGGTAAGGATAGTGAATCCCAAGTCTACATAGCAAATGAGCACAGTCAGTGGAATGTAAGACTAGGATAAGGGGAGTAACAGAGTAGGATATAGGTGACATCAGGAGGGGGTATGTATGAAAGAAGATAATCTCATTGGAGCAGAGTGTCATGTGTTAGCTGTCAGTTGCTCATCACTGGAAGAGGTGTGTCATCAGGTATCCTAGCTAAAGTCAAGAAATAGAAGGTACACACTGTGGGTATCACCAAAGTTTCTTGAAAAATGCTTGCAACGTGTATGCACGCATGTGTGTGCCTGTAAACCCGAGTAAGACAGTGTGCGCACGTGGAAGTGTCAGTGCACGCGTTTAAGCCGGAGTAAACATGTATAAGGCAGTTTAAAGTCTTGTAAGTGCCTCTGTGCTCATGTGCGCACGTTTAGGCAGGAATTAGCTGGTGTAAGTCCATCTAAGCCTGTGTGCATGCATGTTAGCACGTGTACGCACATCTGTGCTAGTGTGCATGGCACTGCCCCCTGAGGAAATGGAAAGGGAAAAGGAAGCACAACAAACAGTAGGAAGATAACCAGGGAGAGTCAGCAGAGCTAGCAGGTGGACATAATCAGAATCAGGCAATTACACAGGCAGTAAACCAGCCCACCCCAGCACTTAAAACTCTGCAAACAACTTTTCACCATGTATTGCTCAGAGACACTGCAGCACTGCAGTAAACTAAGAGAAGTGAATACTGAAATGGCTTAACTGAGACAAAAAAATGTTAGCGGCTGCCATTGCTGTCATAAATCGACATATGCAACATGCTGAGGGTGGTGACAATGGGAATGCTGCCAACCAACCCCCAGTGAGGAGACGGAGAAGAGTGTACAGGCCCAGGGTAACCTACCAGGGGCTACATGAGCTGGAGATAGTGGAGTGCTATAGAGTGGACAGAGACCTCATGCAGCAAATTGTTGAGCTGTGCAGGCCATGCCTCACACACAGAACCAACAGAGCCCATTCCAGTGGAAACCAAGGTATGTGTTGGCCTACAAATACTAGCAACAGGTACCTTCCAGAGACCAACTGGTGATATGATGGGGATATCACAGGCATCAGCATCCAGGGTACTGCACCAGTTTCTGGATGCCATGTCAGCACATGTCAGTGATCATGTATATTTCCCCAATTCCCGTGAGGTATTGGCCAGCAAAATGCGTCTCTTCCAGCAAATAGCGGAATACCCTGAGGTAGTGGGTGCAATAGACTGCACACACATACATATCAAAGCACCAGCCGGTGAGCGGGGTAGGGTCTACTTCAACCACAAGGGCTTCCCCTCCATCAACTGCCAGGTCATGTGTGATTCCCAGGACATAATACTGAATGTGTGTGCTGGCTGCCCTGGAAGCTCCCATGATTCCCATATCTGACATCTGATGCAGCTGTACCAGACATTTGCCAATGGGGACATCCCACATGGTCACCTAGTGGGGGATGCTGGCTATGCACTGGAGCCGTGGCTGATGACACCCATCAGAAACGCACACACACCTGAACAGGAATGCTATAATGAGGCATACCCACAAACACGAAATGTAATTGAGCGTGTGTTTGGGCTGCTCAAGTCACGGTTCCGATGCCTGGACACATCTGGTGGAGCCTTGCAGTACACTCCAACTACATGTACCCAAATTGTCATGGTATGTGCTATGCTACATAATATGATCCTGCGAAAACAGCTGCAGCAGGACCAGCATAGGCCTGGCCCAAACAGCCCCCCTCCATTGCCAAGGTCATCACAGGCAGAGCGTGACTCGGAGGAGGAACAACCTGAGCCTGCCCCAGTAGGCAGAAGGAGGTGTGCCCAGTATGCTTTGGCCTTGGCAAAGAGGCAACGCATAGCACATACACTGGCTCAGTAGGAACCCTGGAAATGATACCTCTCTCTGACCTGCACATATAGTAAAAGAGATGCCTAAGTTGACACTACCTGCTTCAAACATGTACAGGGAGTGTAGTATGTGCATCCGACATAGGCATCCCTGCAGCACCACCTGAGGCATGATTGCCATGTGCCAAGCAATTAAAGGTAGTGCTAAACAGCATTTACCATCATGTAGTATATGCAAACAGAATACACACACCAACTAGTACAACTGTGGTCAGTGTCGAGTAATATTGGGCAATGTCCAGCAAAGTTGGTCAATATACAGCAATGTCAGACAAGCCTGATCTAACTAGGGCATAGCAGAATAAAAGTCAACATGCTCATATTTGCTTAACTGCCCCTTAATCAGTCTGGTCTGCTCAGTATGGAAATATAAAGCAGTGATGAGCCTCAAACCCAGGATACTGTGCACTGTAGTTAAAGTACTGAACCACTAAACCATGACAGCATTGCACTGTTCAGCCAGTATGAAGAAATGTTGATAAGTCTATGCAAAGTATCTCATGGAAACCCTGCAGGCACAGCATAATCCCTGTTGAGTTATGACACAAAGGTGAGTCCTGCAGTAAGAACAGAACTTGACTTCCAACACACACACACAGTATAAATGTTAATATCAGTCATGTTCACACACATCCACAAATGTAGTGGACTTCAGATTGCAACATACTGAAAGGTCACACTAGGCATGCTCACACACTTGGATAAATGAGACATATGTCAGGCAACAAAACATGGAAAGCCTGAACTGGGCATGCTCACACACTAAGGCCATGTCTGACTACAGCAGTGGGCTACACATCTGGCAGTTGCATGTGTTAACCCAGGAACCTCTCACTATCCAGCAATCCACCCTGTGCACACAGTTACATGACAACAGACACTTATATAATATAGTGAAACCGTGTCATGATCAAACATGTTCCACAGATACCTAAGTTGTTCATAGAAACTGGGAAAGCAAAGACGATAAAGACCTGCAAACAGTATCAGCAGTAAATATTGTGCATCCTGAGCAGAAGCATAGGTTCAGAGGTCGATAGTAGGCTATCTGCCCTAGGGTATGTACAAGCCTAGCCAGAGTGTGTTTGGCTTTTGCAGCCCTGTCAGAGTACTACACTGTGTCAGTGAATAGTAGGTCACACAAGATAGCCCATGTAAGCTTAGGTTACTGTGCCTCTGTCTAGCAGGGACACAGAAGAGATCCCAGGGGTGAATTTGCGATTTCCCATCCATGTGTCCAGATTTGGCTTGAAAAGGGTCAACGAGGGGCTATGTCTAATATGAATTGGGATTCTATTCCAGAGTGAGGGGAGCCTCTGGGAAATGAATCTAATCCTCACTATGCTGATCAGTACCCCCAGTAATATCTTATCTCTCCCTCTCTTGTCTCTACATCCTCTTATTGTGGTTCAAATGTTTGTTATCATGTAGTAGATAGCGGAGCTTTTTCTCTCGGCCTCCCTGAAAATGGACATGTATAAATGTAAAATAAAATAAATAAAATAAAATGAATCTGTCCCTCCAGCATGTCCTTTTTATTCCTGTGCTGAGGTTTAAGTCCCTGGAGCGTGTATCTCTAAGGGACTTGGATTTTTGAGGTGGAGCATGTCCATTAATTCGGGCTTTGACATGGCTTTGTATGTCAGGCATAGATTGCCTCTGAGTAGGTGGTAAGCAACTGAGTAGAGCTGGAGTTTCCCTAGGTGAGCTGCATATGACATCTGTTTGTAGCCCATGACCCTCTTGGAGAGGTACTTTTGGGTCTCTCTAGGTGCTGCAGGTGTCGGGTAAGGTACATCCCAAAAGGGCCATTGTATTCAAGTATGGTGCTGATGACTGACGAGTAGAGGGGCACAATGACCTCACTTGATGTAGATGCGAACCCGTTCATGATAAGGTGGCATATATAGAAGGTGTTTGTAACCACTTTGGCAATGTGATTATCAAAGGAGAGATTACTATCTACATTGGTCCACAAATCTCAAGTTGCTACTTCTGTACTTAATGGATTACCACTTATGTGGTAATTTGTGTGCACCTTGTTTTTTACAAAGGGGATGACTATGCACTTTATAGCATGTAGCTTGAGCTTGTGGCTCTGGCAGCAAACATCCATCTCTGTGAGACCCTTTTGGAGGATGCTTGTGTTAGCTGGAGAGTCAATTATGGCCCCCAGTTTGCAGTAATCTGCGAACCTTGTCAGCCATAATGCCCCCGTGTTAGCCTGAACCTCAGAGAAGTATATACTGAACCAGAGAGGTCCCAGAACTGAGCCCTGTTTGATGCCACTTGTAACTGGTTTGTATTTGGACATGGCACCTGCGATTCTGACAATATGGGTTCTATCCCTGAGCCAGTTTGCAACCCATCTTGTGATATAGGGGTTGATATTTAAGCTGTTAAGCTTATGTATGCTATTCGAGTGGGGTATTGTGTTGAATGTTTTTGCAAGGTCTATGTAGGCTGTGTGGACTACCTTGCCCTCATCCATAGCTTTGGTAACTGTTTCAAAGAAATCAACTAGGTTTAAGAGGCAAGATCTGCCCTTAACAAAGCCAAATTGGGTAGGGTCCAGTGTCTGGAGGCTCCCAATGTCTTTGTTTATGAGTTCCATGATAATACGCTCCATAGCTGTACAGACCAGACTAGTCAGGCTTATGGGACGATAGTTCCCAGGGTCTGTTGTGGCACCACCTTTGTGGAGTGGAACCACTGTAGCTGTATGCCATTATTCGGGTACATATCCTGTAGTAAGGCTAAGTTTGAAAAGTGACAATGTGAGGGTTCAGTTCTTCTTGGAGCTTGTGTAAGACACAGCCTGGGATACCGTCCGGTCCCATAGCTGCTGTGTTTTCTGCTTTGGCACGGGCAGCTTTCACCTGTGTATCTGTGATGTCAGGGAAGTTACATTCAGTTGGGATGTTCCTTTGTGGGTGAAGGGGGGGAGAGGTTTGTGCTGAATCTGTCTGCCAGGATGTTGGCTGTCTGTAGTTTTGGTATATTTTGTACTTCAAGGAACCATTGGGTGAGTGTGTTTGGGCATGAGTAGTTGTTGCAGTCAATGTTTGGGTAGTTGAAGTCACCCAGTAACATAGTTGTAGGAGAGACCTTGATATTCTCCAGTGTTCTCAGGAATGCCAAGTGGGGTTCCTGTAATAGGGAGGGTGTTCTGTAGCAGGCTACAAACTGAAATGCAGTTTGGCCCGCTGTTAGTTGCACATGGATGGTTTCTGATGCTTCGTGCAGTGCCACTAACCTGGAGGTGTAGGTATCTTTGATGAATATAGATACTACCCCTCCTTTTGTGCTTCGGTCCGAGTTTTGTGTGTGAAACGCATGGTATGCGTTATAACCTGGTAGTGCTGGGGTGCTCTCAGGAGCCTTGAACCAGGTTTCTGTTACTGCACAGACATCAATATTCTCCATACTGCGGAGAGCCTCAAGTACATGCATCTTGAGGTGTAGACGTCTGGCATTGAGTAGCATTACCTCTAGATTTTGTATCCTTGAGTTGTCAATGGAGGTGTGTATGTCCTTTGAGCCTCACCTAAAAAATGCACTATGGAGGTGGCAAGAGGCATGGCCAGTATACGAAAGCCTCAGGGTGACAGGTGCAAGTCATCCCTAGCGAAGCAACGTGGCTTGTCAGGCATGTCATCCCAGGCTGACAGACACTGGATCCCTATTGAATGACACCAGTACTTTAGACAATTGTTTAAACTGATCATTTTGTCTGTATACTCTGGCATCATTCTTGGTGAGGGCAAGATGCTTCCCAAGGTCAGGGTCATTCCAGCCTGGGCTACATGATCAGAGAGCTGCTCTATGTCTCATGTCTTGTAGTCCAGGGAGGTACGTCTCATGTCAATCACACCTGCATGGACAATGACAGAGTCATACTTGTATCTGCTTTGGAGTGACCAGAGTGCTTGCAGTATGTGGTGGATCCTGCCACCTGACAGGCAGCTTACAGTGACCTTCTCCTTGTTCAGTCAGTTGAGCGGGACACCAGTGTGCCGGACAATAGAGTCCCCTATAACAACTGTATTTGGTGTGTTGTTTGGCCTTAAGGACTGTGACTGTGAGGCACACTGATTTTGTGAGATATGTGATTCATGGGTATTGTTGAGGGGTGGCTGTTGCTTGGGTATCTGTGGCCAGTACAGTTGCTGCAGGTGTTGGGTAAGGTACACCCCAAAGGTGGCATTATAACCAAGCACGGTTGTTATTAGTATAGGGGCACAATGACATCACTCGATCTAGATGTGAAACCATATGGGATAAGGTTGCTTATATAGAAGGTCTGTCCAACCACTGTGGCAATGTGAATGTCAAAGGTGACAGTACGAACAAGTCATGTCCCCAATCACCTAACAACATCTACCATATGTAATGGAGTACTACCTATGTGTTAATGTGTGGGCATGTTGTTATTCCCAAAGGGGATGACTATGCAACTAATGGCATTTAGCTGTAGGCCATGGCTCAGGCACCAGTCATCCATCTCTGAGAGACCCTGTTGGAGTATGCATGTGGCAGCTGGAGAGGTGATCATGGCACCCAGTTTGCAGTCAAGTGTGAACAAGGTCAGCCATATTCCCCCTGTGGTAGCCTGTACGTCAGACAAATATATACTGAACAAGTTAGGTCCCAGGACTGAGCCTTGTGGGATGCCACGTGTAACTGGTGTATAGTCAGACATGGCACCTGCAATTCTGAACATGTGGGTGCTATCCCTGATCCAGATAGCAATCCATCATGTGAGATATGTGTCCATATCGATGCAGGTGAGCCAATGCATAATGGCCCAGTGGGTTATTGTGTGGAAGGGTTTAGCAAGCTTCAGGTAGGCTGCATGTACAACTGTCCCTATGTTGATGGACCTGTTAACTGTCAAAAGAATACAAACATGTTCAAGAGGCAAGGTCTGCCCACAACAATGCTGAAATGTGTAGGACACAGTGTGTCTGTAGTTTCCTGATGTCTATGTGTAAGAGTCCCATGACAATACACTCCATAGCTTTGCATAACAGGATAGTTAGGCTTATAGGGCAATATTGTCTGTGTTCCATTCTGGCACCAACTATGTGGAGTGGGGACACTGTTGCTGTATGCCATTCCATGGGTACATATCCTACAGTAACTCCAATATTGTACAGTGATGTAATGTGAGGGTTACGTCTGTCATGAAGCTTGTGTAAGATGCAAGCCGGGACACCAACTGGTCACATTGATGCTGTAATGTATGCTTTGGGGAGGGCAGCACTCACCTGTTACTGTGTGGTGTCAGGGAGGTTACACTCTGTTGGGATGGGTAGTTGCTACCTAGAGGGGATGGGGGGAGACATCTGCACTGAACCTGTCTGCCAGGATGTTGGCTATGCCAGTAGGTTCAGGGTAAGTGTAGTCAGTATACAGTAACTCACAGCATATCAATGAGTGTCCACCCAGGTTCCTGACATAACAGATGAAGGCTTTGTGATAGTCCTACTTGTCTGGTGCAATTGTCCATGAGAAGAAGACCTTAGATAAGTACATGAGTGATCATAGCTGTCTGCTAGTACAGATCACAGATGCTTTCCCCATCTGCGATTGTGCTCTATCATGTAGTAGCTTCCTCCTGACATTGTGCAGGTCATTAATGGCTGGTGTCTATCAGACAGGACCCTGCCATTGGAGGAGTGAGTCTTGTTGTTATTTGGGGTAGCACAATCCATGCAGTCCACTAGGAGTCCATAGAATGTGTATGTAAAGGATTCTTCAGTCGGAGCTATATTTCACACTGTCTCAAGGTCTCTGAATGATACCACCTTGCTTTGGTGAAGTGAGACGTTGGCTCATCAGAAGTTTACCCAGGATGGGTGTGGAGTGTATATGTATGTCCACTGAGATAGCTGTATGTTCTGACCTTACCAATGAGGGGTATATTGCTGGTGTGTAACAGAGTCCCCATGTCGGTGATGATCATGTCCAATATGTATTCCCCCTTGTGGCTGTGGTGACTGGTTGTCCCATAGCATATGTATGTACAAATTGTAGCGACTGTAGGGCGAGGTTGTTGCTGCTTGAGTAGTATCCCCAGTCAATATTCATGTATCTGATGTCACCCAATATAATGGTGTTCGTGGAGACCATCATATCCCCCACTGTTCCCAGGAAAGGCATGTGTGGTTGCTGAGTATGGGAGGGTGGTCTGTAGTAGGCAACAAACTGAAAGGCAGTTTCGAACAATGGTAGTTGTATATGTATGGTCTGTGATGCTTAGTGCAGTGCCACTAACCCGGAGGTGTGTGTATCTGTGATGTATATGGATACACCCCCTAGATGTGCTGTCCGTTCCAAGTCCTGTGTTCAGAAAGCATGGTATGAAACATAACCTGGTAGTGCTGGTGTGCATATGTGACCCTGAACTAGGCATCTGTTAGTTTACATATATTGCTATCCCCCATACTGAAGGGAGTCCTGAGTGGCCGCAATAGGTTCATAGGTTCATACTAGGCTATCTGCCCTAGGGCATTTATAAGCCTAGCCAGAGTGTGTTTGGCTTTCACCACCCATTTTAAATTAATTTTGCTATGCCCTTTTTCGAGGTTAGTATACTGTGCCTCTGTCTAACAGTGACACAGAAGTGATACCCGGGGTAAACCTATGATCTCCCATCCACTCATCAAGATTCCTCTTGAAGAGAGTCAATGAGGGAGTCTGCCTAACCTGGACTGGGATTTTATTACAGAGTGAAGGGAGCCTCTGGGTTATGAATCTGTCCCTCCAGCATGTCCTATTTATTTCAGTGCTGAGGTTCAAGTCTCTCGAGCGTGTAGCTCGATGGGATTTGGATTTTCTGAGGTGCAGCATGAGGGTAACACATCTGGTGTTGAGGAACATTACCCTTAGTGTTATTTAACCTGTAATGTCTATGTAGGTGGGTTTGTCTTTTGAGCCCTGCTCAACAAACGCACTATGGGTGGTAGCAAGAGCCTTAGCCAGCATTCAAAGGTCCAAGGGTGACAGGTGCAAGCTGTCCATAGTGAAGCTATGTGGCATGTTGAGCATGTCACCACAGGCTGACAGACACTGTATCCCCTATGAATGACCCCAATCTGTTAGCCAAGTGTTAAACATGATATGTTTGTCTGTATACTGTGACATCATACTTGGTGGGTGTAAGATGCTAGACAAGGTCAGGGTCATACTGGCCTGGGTTACATCATGACACTGTTCCTCCATGTACCACGTCATGTGGTCCAGGGAGTAACATCTGAGGTTTTACGCACCAGCATGGACAATAATGGTGCCAGTCCTGTACTTGCTTTGTAGTGACCTGACTGCATGTGTTATGTGTCAGATCCTGACACATGACAGAGAGCACAAAGGGACTATTCCCTTGCATGGGCTGGTGAGTGGTACGTCAGTGTGTCTGACAATAAGTGTCACCTATCACAACTATATTATGTGTGTTGTGTAGCCCAAAGGCAAGTGACTGTGTGGCACCCTGACATTGTGAAATATGTGAGATGTGGGAATTGTAGTGGGGTAGTAGTTGTGTGTGTGCCTGATGTGGAGGTCTCTGCTGCTTAGGCAGAGTTCATTTACAGCATCCGAGTATGTGTATGCGTGATAATGTGGTTTGAGTGCTGTCGCCAGAGGATATGTGAGACTGATATGTAGCGTGTGTGGTTATCTTCACCACCTGATAGACTTTGCCAGTCATGGGTTGAGAGAGTTCAGCACCCTGTATGTCTCTATAGGTGCATCTCACACATATATCTGGGTTTGTTGTAAGGAGGAGATTCTTGTCTGTGTACATGAGGCAGACGTGACATTGTGTCTACATCACAATATTCACCAGCTGGACTGGAGAGTGCACACAAAGCCAACCCCTGGACATGCAGAGATATCATCATGACATACTTTGTAGCCAGATGATAAAGGATCAGTAGGGTGTTAAATGTGTAAAGGAGTATATCAGGGATTAGTGCTCAGGTTTGTTGGTGTTCTGTAAAGAGTAGCTGAGAAGGAGTCCAGACTGAATCATGACACCTCCGACAGCTATGTCATATATAGCAATGTACACACATATATGTCATGAGTCAGGGCCAACTGTACCTGACTGACAATGCCGACATCCTGACAGACAGGCCCATATATACATACCCACCTCCCACCGACGATAGTCCATATCATCATACCAGGAGATATCACATGTAGAATGGATGAACAGCTACCCCCAGTGCTAAAAGCATGGCATCAAGTGGAATACATTGATTACCAATATGTGTCATGCATAAACTACAGAACAAACAGATCCTGCACCTGTGAACAGTCAGCTGAACCTCCCCACCTACACAGGATGTGGAACCGTTGAATGCGTTACAGCAACATATGGCACTCCACACAAGTGTTGGTGCACAACACACCATGGGATGTACAGTCCAGTATGCCTATGAAGTATGATCTGCAAGCCATGGAGTTCATCATGGTTGAAGTCATAAACCAAGCTATTGGAGGCTGACATACACACAGCCCTACTATCCGTGGTATGTTCATGTGCGGATCATGGTTCCCAAACATGCTAGACTGTTTGCAAGGCAGCCACACAGGACATACATCACTGAACACAGCTACACGTCTCACATACACTTTAAATAGCCCTTTATCAACATCCCAGACACATGTAGTAGCCACAAAACCAACAAGCTGTGCATAAATATGTGTTGACATATGAAGGAATGTGGATGTGTCCACAGATAGATCACACAAGGTAAGGATTATGAGTTCCTGTTCCAGCTGTTGACACCTGACGACCCACATGGACCATTCCTGGAATGGCATAAAACAAAGTGTACACACATTACCATGTCCAGTCTGATGATGTCAGCACCCTAGAAATACAAGCACCCTAGAAATACAGACGGAGAAGGGAAACCACCCAATAAAGCAAATAGAGCGCCATGCTAATGTGTCTCTCTGTAGTATCATAACCTAGTTAGGTAGGGGTTTGAATCCTGCAAGTGCTGACTGTGTGTGTGTCACTCTTGGTCAATGCAGTGTGGGTCTTGCTTTTACTATGTTATGGCATATTATGATTACAACAGTAAGTGCATTGCACACATCAGGTATATGCGTTGCAAATATATATGTGTACATGTTCCCTTAATCAGTACATAGGTGTGAAGCCTGCATACTACATGACTACATTTGTTGCCATTGACAGGTTGTGCCGCAGCTTCTCAGATCGTAGGTCACATATGTATGTATGTGACAGGCCCATCCACTGTTGTGATCCGTGGCCAAGGTCCTCTGTGCCACACACACCCATGACAGTTACTTTACAGTACTGTGAGTGAGGGTATATGCCTAGGGTATATGTCAGGCATGTTCATACACACCAAACACTATGCTCCACGCGTAGGCACTGCACAGCCAGAATAAACCATAAGAAAACCACTGTAGGCCAGGAGAAAAGTGAATTGAAGTAAAAGATAAACGAAAACCCCGAAGGTTACAAAAATGTATCACTGAAGAAGGCATTTTTTTGCCGAAAACGGTCTGGTCAATAAAGTCATGTTTTTTCTGTAACCCTCGGGATTTTCATTTATCTTTTACTTCGATTCACTTTTCTGCTGGCCTACAGGGGTTTTTGTAATGTTCATACACAACCATGACTGCCAATAATGGACAGTCTTTATAGGTGTACAACCGCATTGTGTATATGCATCCAGGCCTCCATTGTGTCATGTGACACACCTTGGGACTCCACAATACCTATGGATATGTGGATACCAAGGGACACATGACATAACATGAGGCTGTATGTACACATTGGTACCCAACATACATGTTGAGGGCTACCACCAATGTGGTACTGATGGGATAGGAAGTATAGTACATGTGGATGACTATGCCATAGTCGGCTTACTGTTTTACAGCATGTATCACATGACAGGCATCTGTCTGTATGATACCCTTGTGTAGGATATGTGTCCCATCCAGGGAATGGATTGTAGGCCACTGCATGCATTACCAGATGTGGATGGACACATCCCTAGTGTGTTTGCGTGAACCGAAGGGGGCTATATGCCAAACAGGTGTGGACACAAGAATGGGTGGCGGTAATTACCACTGGTTAGTGTTATAGTGTAGCACCAGAAGGCTACAACTGTTACTGAGTTCCCTATGACCGTGTGTCATCTGTCAGGACAACATTCAATGATTGCTTATAGTCATACTGTTGAGGTTATGTATACTACCAGACCGCAAATCATTGACAGATACTACCAGTATCACCCACAGCATGGTGTCTACCCATGTCATACACACATGTCTACCCACGTTAGTACATAACTGTAGTAGAATGCATACTGGCCATTGAAAGATACTGTGACATGTTCACTATGTGTACAACAGGGTATGCCACATGTCTCGTGTCTACTATGCACATACATACAGACAGTGCGCACCCACCATGTTCACAGATGTACACTTGCTAATCTGTACTGCACACATCACACACATACTGTCCACACATTAACACATGCTGGCAACACATTACACGTCAGCCAAGTGGCACAAGGGTGGACAATACATAGTCAGACCTAACAGTGGTATAAACAATGCTACATTGACAATCAGGGCTTTGATGAATAATGTCTGCTGAGATATACCTACAAGGATGTCATTACACTTTCCTGTTGACAACTTGCTAATATTGCTACACTGCTATAGTGTCACCCTGTGCATCAGCACCATGTTAGCCTGTTCTTCCATCAATGTTACAGATGACAGGAGGTGACACAGGTATCATCATATGCACAGGGCGTTATGTTGTTTGCCAGAGCCTGACATTGACCCATCCAATCGACATGTCTGTGTGTGTGTGTGTGTGTGTGTGTGTGTGTGTGTGTGTGTGTGTGTGTGTGTGTGTGTGTGTGTGTGTGTGTGAGGGAAAACAGTACAGCATGGGCCAATGTTGATGTAATATGTGTGTGTGTATGTGTGAGCCCTAGTTGTTTGGTTAATGTGTGTGTGTCTGCATGCACACAGCTCCACCATGTGGCTGCCATATACAGTAGTTTGTGGGACAGCCACAGACTGTACCTGCTAGGCCGTACAGATTACTGTCTCTGGCCATGGACACAGTAGCTGTGCCTGGCAGGGGTGCTACAGACAGTATCGGGTACCAACCCTGACTAGGTATTGTCCTCAGAGGCAGAGGTGGGACAACTGGACCCATGTCCCTGCTGGGAATGGCCAATGCACGTGCACGTGGTCTACTGGAACAGTCAATGGACAGGCCAGCCGCAGCATTGCTGGGGTTGGTACTGCCACTACGGGAGTGGCTGTGATCCAGGGGCTGTCCACGACCACTGCCAGCTGTTGCTGTTGCTGGCATGCGTCCACGTCGACGTCGCAACCATCCTGCATGGTCCTGGCTCATGGATGACATATTGTGGAGGGCATCTATTGTCTCCCCCCAACATCTACCAATGACCTCGGTGTAAGTCTGAATGGCACCGGCAAGGTCACGGATGCTGTCATTGATAGCGGTGTAATGTGCCCTCTGCGCCCTAAGTCCCTGCCTGGTGTACTGTTCCATACGTGCCTGAGCCTGCATTACAGCCCGGAACATACTGGATGTTGTGAGACCAGTGAGGGCATACCTGCCAGGGGCAATACGACCAGCGGTGCTCCCCCGAGAACCCCTGGATCTCCGCCTATGCAGTACCATTCCAGGAATATGGCTATGGCTGCTGTGAGGGGATGCAAGTGCCATGGGTACCACACTCTCCTGGTCAGTGCCAGCTGTATGCTGTCCCTCGCCTATGGCCATTGGTGGTGAGGGATGTATTGGCAGTATGAGTGTGCACATAGATGGGGTTGAACACTGTGTATTGTTGATTGGTGGACCAACGACAGACCATGTCAAACCTCCCTGTGTCAATATACATGTCTCATCATCAGCACTATTCGTGGCAGTGGCTTCAGGTTCCCTGCTGCATTCATCCAGCCCTAACTCAGCACCTGTGAGAAGAAGACAGGAAACACACATTATGGTCTACATATGAACACATGCACACATGCACACATGAACACATGAACACATGCACAGTAATACACTCCTCACTACAGCACATACACACACACCAGCAATCCAACACATACTCTATAGTGGGTGAAGGTGGGTGTCAGTATCACAAGGTAAACAGTCACCACACACATGTGTCAGCATGCAGAATATGTGTTGCACAAGACCATACAGTGCTAGTGTAGATGCCCCAATGTAATGGCAGTATACATGGCTTTGTTGCAACTGTGTCGTTGTTCAGTGATTGGCTACACCCTGGAACACAATTTGTACATGGACACAACCCAATGTGTTTCAAGTGACCTATACACCCACTAGCATTCCAGGAGATATATGTGACACTTTGTTTGGATGACAACTGCTGTGCATATTGTGTATACTGGCATATGTAAGCACACACACAACATGCTATGCATATTGTGTATAGGTGTATATGTTTGCACACGCACAACATTGAGGTGCAAAGCAATGACTGCTATGAGTATAGCATGTTTTCATGTACTGCATATGATAAACGTGTTCTGTTGTGTACAGCTGTAGCAACTATGCATATCTAAGGTGCAGTACAGTGCTGCCACACTTGTGTCTGCTGCACTGTGCAGTGTATGTGCTTGAGGCAGCTACTGACTTTAATGTGATGATTATTGTCTCACAGCAAACATGGACAGCATGCATTATGTGTAGGTGTGTTACGTGTACATGGCCTACACCTCACCTATGACATGCACATTTCATTACCATTATGAAAGTGTTAACACACTCACCAGCATGTACTGTCTGCCCTGCTGTCACACCAGAGGGATCTACAAGAATATGACACAGTTTATCAGTGGCCACAACTGTGGCATTGCTGCTGTGAGTGAGTGCGGTAATCTACAGTGGAACAACAGTCAACAGTCACAGGTGTGGAGATACTATTCCAAATATCAGTATTGCACATGAGAGGCAGCACAACTGCTAAACACACAGTACACATCTCACATAAGCATATTCTTACAATACAGGTAACAGTAGTCTACAGCTAGGGCATATTACCTGCATGCTCCATGTCATCCTGCTGGGTAGCTCTGGCCTCCATGATGACACATGCATGATGTTGCCACTGCTGTAGGCCAGGAGCCACCATGCTTAGGAGCAGCTCCTCCACTCTGGTGAGAGGGGGATGTATGGGTGCATCACCACCTGTGGCAAGCTGTTGCCTATGGATATCAGATGCACGCTGCCGGACATGTCTGATTAAATCACTGCAGTGACGGCGTACCTGCTCATATGTCTGGTTATGCATGCCTATGTCATTTACCCGGCGAACAAGATCTTGCCACAGTGCAGTGTGCTCATGCTGGTGCTGGCTGGCCCTGGAAAAAAGCCGTGCATAGTTTTGATACAGGCTGGCCTGTATAACCTCCTCCTCTGCAGCTGTATACACAGGATTGCAGCGATGAGCCATAACCCTGGAAGACAATTAAACAATATGTGTGAGCAAGTCATGTGGCACACTTAACATTATGAAGTACAGATATCACTTAACTGCCAGATATAGCATCTGTCTGTCTATCAGAGGATACACACATTCAATACCACTTATCAGTGCTCAGCCCACAACTGCCTGACAGTGGCTGCCGCACTCCATACAACAAACCAGTATACACCAGTACTTGGCACACTGTATTGGATACAATGCACAACCTCACACTGGGAGTATATATCAAGCTAATGCATGACGAATATTGTCATCCAATGCAATGAATGTAATGTACAGTTACAGTATTAACAGTAAACCACCCTAGTCTTTGATGCCATACCCCTATCTAACATATGTGCACGGTTGTTAATATAGCTGGCATACTGCTGTAACACAGTATATATGTTGCTAGGTACACACACATACCCTGTAACACATATGTGATTGCGGCCATGGTACAGGCATCATTACACACACATTAGTCAAGCATACAACACACAAATGTATGCCAACACAGATGAGCATTACCTGTGTACCTTATAGTACTGTGTGCCCCTACTTACAGATACCTACGCCTGAGGAATGTAATCTGTGCAGACTACAGGAAGCACACAAGACAGTGATACCAGGGAATGTGAACATACACCATACTGTGGTGTTTAGGCCTACAGCTTCAGGTAGTACAACAGTTCATATTTGACCTGAATTCACCAGCAGTACCACTTACTGAGCATACATGTACTGCTGCAGCCTACAATGGGACACCACAGTCGTACACAAGGTACTACGTCACAACATATGCCATCCTACTATATCTGCATCCCAATAACTGACACATCTTTCTCTGCCCTCACACCTAAGACACAAACTACCATGACAGACACAACCTCACGCTAAGCTATCGCACCTTTACAGACCTTGCACACAGTCAGTGTCACACTCATTCCACTTCACATAGGTGATATTGCACTGAGTACATGTGTGTGCGCATTGTGTCATAGGTAGGTACTACACTATTGGGCCAGGCCTAGAGCAGCCTAGCCATATGCTACCCTGCCATTTGACACACATGTAATGTGATTACACTTGCTCCTGTCAAACGGATACACAGAGGTGACTCACTGGGCATATTACCTATCTCTATAACATTCATCAGGGGTATGTATGACATCTACTAATGATGAGCTATCTTTATTAATGCTGGGTAGTTTAGTCCAGAGTATGGCATATTTGTGTATAGGAACCTGTACCTCCAGCATGTGCTGTTCAGTGCATTGACATGGATTAGGGCCCTAGGTCATGTAGCCCAGAGGGATTGTGAGGTGTTGTCATGGTGGTTGGCTGACTGCTATGGGTGTGACATACCTCTGTATGTCTGGCAGTGGTAACCTCTGTGTATGATGTATGCAATGCACTCTAGCTGTGGTTTTATGAGTCAGTCTGCATAGGGCATGTGTTTGGGGTGGTGTCACTCTTTGTTAGGTATGTCTGTGGCCTTTCCATGTGCTGTGGTTGTCATGTGAGGTACATACCACATGGGGCATTGTGAGGAGTAGGGGGTACACTGACCTATATTTCCCTAGATGGCACACCTTTTGTGATGACACGTACCACGTAGAGAGATTACAAGACTAGTGTGGAACTGAGATTATCAGAGGCGAGGCTACTGTACACCATGTCCCATGTTCCCTTCTGACACCTTCAGTGTTGGGCAGGCAACCACCTATCTGGTAGTCAATGTGTAAAGTGTTTTGGAATGGGGCATGGTACTGCAGTATCAACACTGGTGTTCAGTCAATGCGTTGGTCACCAGGCACCTGTTGCAGTACATCTGACCCCGTGTCTCCCTCTCTCACTCTATATATATATATATATATATATATATATATATATATATATATATATATATATATATATATATATATATATATATATATATATATATATATATATATATATATATATATATATATATATATATATATATATATATATATATATATATATATATATATATATATATATATATATATATATATATATATGTATCTCTCTCTCTCTCTCTCTCTATATATATATATATATATATATATATATATATATATATATACACATACTTGTAAACATCCATTGCTGTACATATACATGCACATATAGGCACATATACTGGCCACCTTTCATGTTGGGAATATGAATCATTAAACAGTTGTGAGACATACAATTTTGTAAAAATATTGCACAGTGTTGTGTAGAATGCATTTTGCTGTCCTCAGGCCATATAGCTGTAGCAGGCCTCACTGTCTCAGTCCCACAGCATTTAACCACCACATGACATATACCTGCACTGCTTACTGTTTTCAATGCCACACACTGCAACCTACATAGATATGTGGACATAGCAACCTTCAACTACATATATATGTCTAGCCTTCACTAACAGTTGCAGTATGTACCTTGCCCTATGCACATCTGAATTTACATATAGATATGGACTGCGCACACATACGGAGGGTTAACAGTATATACAGTACCCTTCATACACATCATTCGTATCCCACCAAATACATATCTGTTACATACCTTACCTTTATATTTCTTACCTCTGTCTGTTGTACCTGTTGACGTTTATTTTTCTTTTTAAATATTTTTTTGGTGTCTACAAACACCTCTGTTTGTTTGTTTGTTTTTTGTCTGTCTCTCTCACTTGCTTGCTTGCCTGCTTGCTTGCTCTCTCTCTCTCCATATGCTGCAATGATATAATTGCATGTGTGGACAGCAAGTACAGGCTGCTTTTGTAGGTATCTGCACATGTGCATGTGATGGCCTCTGCACCAATTAGTGCCCACCATTTAGTAATTGCATGCAGCCTGCTGTGTGCTAATTGCAGTTCTCACTGTGATTTCAGGACACTGTTATAAAATGATAGGTTAGGTAGGCATAGGCCTTTCAGTTTTTCAAGGTGGGGACCATGCTCGTTTGCTGTGGACACTGTTGTGTGAGTCAGAAGGTTGGTATATGTCTCATATCTGAAGCTGGGTTGTAGACAGTGAAATGCATGTTGTACTGAAACCTGACTGTTGCTTCTTCCAGTACACTCTTCTCAGTGTGTCAGTTTACTCCCACCTCCTAATGCTAACACTGGATACATGGGAGTATGTACTTTGTTTTGGAATTAGGAAATTAACTAGCATACAACACTGGTTATTCCAATGTATTGCTCTGGCTTTCCTATATTCCCTTCACATTCACTCCTTGTAATGCATGTTATATTTCTGTCTTGAAATGTATTGCTCTGGCTTTCATAGTTTCCCTTAACATTCACTCCTTGTAATGCATGTTACATTTCTTTCTTGAAATGTATTGCTCTGGCTTTTGTATTTCCCCTTTACATTCACTCCTTGTAATGCATGTTATATTTCTGTCTGTCTTCAAATGTATTGCTCTGGCTTTTGTAGTTTCCCTTTACATTCACTCCTTGTAATGCATGTTACATTTCTTTCTTAAAATGTATTGCTCTGGCTTTCGTATTTCCCCTTTGCATTCACTCCTTTTAATGCATGTTATATTTCTTGCAGCACCAAGTTATTGTATATCTGCTGTGGCTTAGTGGTATGTCATGCAGACTGGTAAGTCCAAGGTGTGGGGTTTGAGACTGACAAGGATATTTTATTTTGCGGCTGAGCAGTACAAGGGCCTTGTCATACAGAGTGACTAAGGCACTTTTAATCAGTTTTAAGCAGGTTTGCGTGAGTTTGCGCGATGCTTAGCTATGCTTATTTATGCTTAGCTAAGCGCACACAAGCACACACATACTTACAACTGCTTAAAAGTGCTTACTTCCGCTAACACCCACGCTATTTTCTTTTAAAGAAAAGAAAATGGGGAAATAGGAAAGTGGTGAAAAAGGGGGCACAAAGAGGGTAGGACAGTAGGAAAACAAGCTCTGGATGTGCAGGAAGGATGTAGGGAAGGCCCATAGCTGCCAATTCTTTACCAGCAACAGCTGTGCATATGTTAGAAATTTAGAGTGAGATTTGAAACCTTCCACCCCTGAGAGAGGAGTGAGGACAACAAAGTATGTTGTAGAGCCAATTGTAATTATCAGTTTACATGTCCAGCAGACATGTGTGTGAAATGGGCAACTATGTATGGGGCGTAATTTTTTTGTGGGAACAGAGTGCCCTTTTTTTTTTTTTCAGGTGAGAGTGGAATGTGAGGTACAAGAAGTAGGTATATTTGGGGAGGTAGGTTGGGGAGGTTAACAGACAAGACAAACAAGATGCATACAGGGCCGGAGTATGACACATGTGGGGGGTAAACACAATTGACGTGGACCGATGTTTGGATATCGCAAGCCCATGAGCCCACAGATGGCAACAGTGGAACTGAGATCCCCACCCATGGGCAGTTACCACTGCGCCTTCACAGCCCAGGCCGGGGCTGTGCTGGGGGCTGGATAGGATGGGCAGGCACACCCATGAGTTGCGCCTCTCTCGCCTCAAGCTGGCATAGGGGATCAGTCACAGAATGCCTGATTTCACTACGCACCGCAGACCGGACCCTTTGGAGGGTGAGTGGAGGCTCTCCTCTGGCCACGCTTGCAGAGGGGGGCGAGCCCCATCCCCTGCAGTGCTTCCACCTGGGGGTGGCACAGGTCCACTGGAGGAGGAGGTCCCGGCCTGGGCACTGGTGCCAGGTGCACTCGCCAGCTGAAGTGGAAGAGGTGGGTCCGCTGGCACCCGCCTTCCCAGTTGTCCTATGTTTAGCAGTATGTAATGGCATTTTGGGTTAGTAACAAACAACACCATTCCAAATTAGTTGTAACAGCATGCATTAGTATTTCCATTCACCAAACACACATGGATTCCAAAAGTTGAACAGCAAGCATAACACATGCATATTTAGGACAACAGTGGACATTCCAACAGCATGCAGGGTTGATTGGTGGCAACAGGCCATCAGGTTTGGATATGTGAACAGGGCACATGCATCAACGTACATGCAGATATGTATAAACCAACAGGACAAATGTCCATAGGAATTAATTGTGAATACACATATCCAGTTTCGTATGGAATAGCATAATTTGTGAACGTAAGGTAGGGTGATAAAATATTACATTAACAACTTAAAATACCTATACGTATACTATACATTCTACTAGATGCAGATATATATCCCCCTACATGTATTAGTACAGTTTCCTGTATGTAACCTTACACATGTTGGTGATGGAGATGTTACTGCTACAGTAATATACATTCCATTTGTATTCATCCTGCTACATTTGAACAGTTATGTACAGTTCTAGCAGCACACTGACATTTGTGGGATCACAAGCACAAGCTGCTCATGTACCGGATTAACAGGTAAATACTATACATGACACAGTTGAGGACTATAAATATTCTTCTGACATACTGGCATTCCCATCAGCCAGTTTATATGGGCCTAGACAACTGTGGATTTTCAGCATTTCATACAACCGTACTATCTCCATAATGCAAGGGTACAACAACATATCCAAAATGTGGGACGGACACAGTCCAGGTATTGTACTTTATTAAAACATTTCACTCTTTGGTTGTGGCTGTCTCATTCATTTCATTATGTCGTGTATGCAGTATAGCTTTATTACAGACTTCAATGTCTTTCTCACACTCTCTCACTTATTTTATATTTACATTTCAAGATGGTAATTAATTCTAGGCTTTATTAACATTTATTACTGGGTTACAACAATCCTTTCCAGCTGACTCACTTATTTCATATGACAGTATATACAAGGATGTATTCAATACTTGTCTGTCCTTTATTGATAGATTAGAACACTCATTTTCAGGCTGAAGCAGTTATCTGATATTACAATACAGGTGGGAACTCTATTTGAGACTTGTTTACTCTTTATTAATGGATTGCAATACTCCTTTTCAGGCTGCATCACTTATCTGATCTTGGAATACTAGCATAACCCATTTGCAGTCAGATTCTAGGCTTATTTGACCATTATTACTGGGTTACAACGCTGAACTCTTTTACAGGCTGTCTCACTTATATTCTATAATAATACCAGCTGAATAATTACTAACCTGCCTGGTGGCGCAGCCTTACCAGCCTATCAGCATGGGCTTGCCGATTTTTGGAATGAACACCTGCAGCTGTAATATAAATGAAGGGATATTGGAACATACCTATCCATACTATAGGCTAGGATAGCATTTCTTACATACTTAATTACATGTATACTTACTCAGTAGTGGGGCATTGGGCATTTGACGGGCCTCCTGGATCCATCGGTTCAGTTGGTCCTCCTTTTGTCACTTCGGGTCTGCATGGTGGTGACGGACCTGTTCACCAGTCCTCGGAATGCCTGTGGCACTGGTGAGATCATGTGTCAACTGGTTTCACGACTCTGCCTTATACGCACCCCATTGAACCTGGCCCTGCATGAGTCGGCCTTCATGATGATGGACTAGGAGCCAAACCATATATTTGGACTCCTCAATGCCCCACCTTTGTGCTCTAAAGCGATTTCCCTCTCCAACACCTGCCATCCTGACTGCAAATGGGTACCACAATCAGTTATGGTGTGTATTCCCACCTATGGAGCTTATATATGCCGGTTTTCCTGCACTTATTTGTGATTGTCCGTTTTGGAAATTTCTCAGCTAAGAACAAACCTGCTTTGTCATGGTTATATTTTCATTCATTCCTATATGTATGGTAATACTGGATTTCTAGGTACAAGTGTCATGGCTTAGTGGTTCAGTGCTTTGACTATGGTGCACAGTATCCCGGGTTCAACCCTTGTCATTGCTTTTTTATTTTACTACTGTCTAGACAAACTAGGAGGTGTGTCTGTGCAAAGGCGACTTTGCTACACGTTGCCCAACGTTGCCTGACAGTAAGCTGGTTGGCGCACTGCACAGCTCTGCGCAAACGGCTTACACTGGGTAAAGCGTTATTTAGTTATGTGCAGTCATATTAAGCTGGGTTCAGTGCTGTTTGGCTACGGACACTCATTTTAAGCTGGGTAAAGTGCTGCTTGGCTACGGGCACTCATATTAAGCTGGGTTCAGTGCTGTTTGGCTACGGGCACTCATTTTAAGCTGGGGAAAGCACTGCTTGGCTACGGGCACTCACATTAAGCTAGGTACAGTGCTGCTTAGCTACGGGCACTCATATTAAGCTTGTTAAAGTGCTGCTAAGCTACGGGCAATTATGATCCTTTTTATATATATATACATGATATAGGTTTTGTTCAGACATACATGGTCCATTTCATTACATTTTACTTAAATTAAATTTATATCTATTGGGGAATTGTTTCATACTTATTTAAAGAAAAATGGAGGGGGATGTTGTGGGGCTCGAACCGTGACTACCTATTCTTTGGGCGACGTCTCTACAGCTATGCTATTGCTACTTTGCTTAATTTGCATATGTAGATCTTATATGCTTTTCAATGTCATATCTGCTAACTGTGGTTGAGCGAAGGGCATACCCGCGCAAACGAGCGCAAATGCGGGCAAACATATTGGAAATTATAAAAAAAAATTGAAATGGTTATTTTTACTTTTTAAACACTTTCACTAGGGTTTAGTCTGTGGGGATGTGTGGTGTTGTGTTTCTTGACATTTCGGCGGACTCGCTCATGGGTGTTTACTATCAGGACTCTAACTCTTCTGGGGGTGTGTCCCTTTGCAGTACTCGGCAATCGGACACGCCCCCTACTTTCCTACATGGACCGTGTTAGACTAGAGTATGAGTCAGCATGCCCTCATGAATATGCATGGCATGCTGACGTCATACCGTTCAACTGCAGCTTCCGTGTAAGACTTATTTAGTCTTACACGGAGGATTGCTGAATCCGGGGGCATGTTTAAGTCGTATTTAAGTCTTACTTAAGCGTTATATGCTTTAGGTAGTCAGACAATGCAAGCTTCGTACATAAGTAATGTACGTGACAGTCTGTGCAGGGGAAAGAGAAAAAATGTGTAACATATGTTCCCATTTAAAACCTATGAGATTACAATATAAAAACACATGATGTGCACAAACTAGGAGTATAGAGGTGTAGTTTCCTGTGTGTATCAATATATAAACGTGTATAGCATATGCGCTGCAAAAGTTTTAAATTCACTAAATGTTCAATGTCACTGAACTTTTGTGCATGTACAAAAGGGCTACATTTGTCTGAAAATAAAGCAAAAAATGTGTCAAATCATTCCCGTTTAAATTCTAGCTACTTTTACAGTGCAGAGCCCATGGAAAATATATCTATATGTCCTACCAAAAATGTATCTCTATAAATGTGAATCTAATGTAGTAAAGAGGAAAATGAACTTATATATTTACCAGAAAAAATGTTAAGGGTATTGTAAATGATTATGTGTGACTAACTGTAAGGCATCAGTCATCAAGATAGAATCAAGTAAAGAAATATATAAAAGCAGAATATAGAAAATTCTCACTACAGCCAAAAATCCATAACTAAGTAGTAACAGTAGCTGTCTAAGGAATATATATGTTATTAGTGTTAATCAATGTTGTCTATATTAGATTCAGAACCAAAATTAGAAGCAAATCTAAATATTCCTATTGTATGTTAATACTTTTAAAATTCAAGAGTGACATTGACAAATGAAAAACTGGATGAAAAATACAAAAATATGAAATGTAAAAATAATAAAAAGTATAAAAATAAAATAAACAAAAATATAACAATAAGCAGTGTATAAACTTTGTGTAAACTATGCGTTTGAAATGTCCCATATAATTCATAACATTGTATGAGTCTAGTTAATGAGAGATGCAATATCGTAATTTTCAAAGTTCCAGCACACTTTTCAAAGAACTACAATAATTCATTTCTCAGGACAAAAGGAATTCAGCCTGAGTTGCCAAACTAAGTTGTGTCTTTCTAGAGTGTTGTTGATATCGGGTCTATATTATAATTTCAAAGGTTTAAAACTTCAAATCACTAAAGATCGAACTTTAGTGATCGAAGTCTTAAACCACTGAAACCAAAAAATTATACTAAATTAAAAAAAATAAATAGCGTGTAGGCAGGGGGGCAAGCCCCCCTGCACCCCACACCCCCCTACTTAAATATACCAACTCTGAGAATGCACTACATTGAAGTAAACGGAAATCTCCCCCTACGGAGATTTTCCATTTAAACATTCGATGTAGTGTGCTTTCGGTATTCTTGTGTCAACAATATCATAGTCGATACTGTCAGACTTCGAGATTTTAATATAGACCTGTTGATATCACCTACTAGGAACTCTGGCTCATATTTCTTGAATATCTGGAATCTGAAGCCAGTGTGTCTCTTATGAGGGATCAAATGCTTAGAGAGAGCATTATTATTACATTTAGCTCGAATTTCAGCTGTGTCCTGAAATTCTTCTTTTTAGTTTGTTCATGGTTTTTCCAATATATAATGTCTTGCAACTGTCTCACTGAGCCCTGTAGACAACAAATGTAGAATTACAAACCCCACCAGCACTAGTTTTCAATTCTTTCTGAAGATGCGGACATATAAATGAATTACCCTCCTTTAGGTAATTACAAAAAGTGCACTTTCAGCTGCATTTCTTGGTTTCTCTGTCTGTAGGTTTTGCTTTGCTTTCAACCCAGCTATGGATGTTCCTGCCCTTTCTGTAAACAAATTGAGTTCTGCAACCTAACACACTTCCTATGTGCACACTTTCAGATATTATAGCCCAGTTTTCACTGATTATATCTTTGATGTACTGAAAGTCCCAAGAATGTATCAAAATACAGCAGTGTTTTGCTTTTTCATTCCCAAATAATTTCTTTAGAGTACTCAGGTGGTTGTTAAGGAATGGAGCATTATAATTTTTCATTTCTCTGATGGGTTCAAGTAAGGCGTAAAGCATGCTACCTCATACCCTCTGGCTAAAAAGTAATTTTCTAAATCCTTAAGATTCTTGAGAAAAAGTTGTCGTTTTGAGGTGATGTGTGCTATTTTGTATCCTTGGGATTTTACCACATTGTGTTTTGTTTTTGGAGGGTGAAGACTTCCGTAATGTAGAAGCATATTTACTCTATTGGGTTTTCTGTATAAATCAGATACCATTCTCCCTGTGTCTTTGTCTTTCAAGATTTTCATATCTAAGAAAATGGTGAAGTCAGAGCTGTGGGAGGAGGTGAACCTGAGGAAAGGAGTTGTCTGATTAATGTAACAGATAAACTGCTGAAGCTCTGTGTTGTCACTTTCCCACACTACTCACTCAGTCTCCTCTCTTACTCTTCTGTCTTCCCCTTCCATCCCATTAGCCATTCTAGCTTGTTCCACTTTGGTGTGGAGCATCTGCTTTATATCTGTTTGAGTTTAGTGCAATATTTGTATATAAGATTCAGGTATATGAGTTTAGAACAGTATCTGTTTGAGCTTAGTACTATCTATCTATACAGCCTACCTCTATTCCTAGCCTCTAGTTAGATATTGGTATAGCTATGTTTCCTAGTGTATATATATCTAATGTTTGCTGCAGAATGTATTATTTGCTATTGTATGTATATTCAATTGTTCTTCATGTACTCTGTGCTCATTTATTGTTCTTGGAGTTTTTCTCCACGGGCATCCGCTGAAAAAGGACCTGTGTCCAGTTGGAATTTCCCAATCAACAAATGAAAACAAACAAACACAATAAAGATGTTATCACTAAATCTGAGGTAAACTATATGTAAGTCATGTAGTTTTGGTTGTTTAAGATGAATTCCTCCTCCCACTTTCCAAGTGCGATGTTAGCTATGCGTGAGGCCACTGTTGTCTGTTTGTATCTTTCACCATTAAAAGTGAAGTAATTACAGTCTAGTACTAGGTTCAAGAGCTTGCCTCATGTCACATACTGCTGCAGTGACTTTGTTGTATTTAACTAGTACTTCTGTAGCTGCATGTATACAGTACTGATGGGGTAGTACAGTGTACAAATATTCAGTGTCAGTAATAAGCTGCAAGCTGTCCTCACTGATGGGAATGCTCTTGACTTTTCTAATAAAATCCATGGAATCTCGGATGTATGATCTTTTCTTCTCTGCCAGTGGTTTTAAAATGTAGTCCAGGTAAATAGCTGTGGCTTCAGTGAGTGAGCCCCTACTAGCAACCATAGGTTGGTAAGGAGCAATCATCCTTATTCTTATGTGGCGTGGGTATACCAAAAAATCTAGGAAGCAGAAGGCATGGTGTTTTAAGGTATTCATACAGGTTTTCTGATATTAGTTCAGCATTGTACATATTGCATAGTATCATCTTCCAATCCACGCAGCCATGCTCAATTTTGTTCGCAGTATGTATAGTGTAAAAACCTCCTGTCTTCTAACATAGTCTCAATTTGTATGTTGTAGGTGGAGGTATCCATGACTAATATAACCCCCCTTGTCAGTTTTCGTAATCCCCCTTGATTTATCATTGCTCAACTGAACTAGGGCTTTTCGTTCTTCTTTACTAATGTTGTAGAATATCTTTCTAGGAAGTTTGCCTAGCAGTTTACAATGTCCATCTCACATTTCACTTCAAATGCTGCTTATGTCTGATTTAGAGGTGGGCAATATGAACCAGGCCTATTTATAGTCTCCTCAGTTGGTTTATTCTCTGTGAGTTTTTTTTTTTTGTCATGGTATATCAGTGTCAGATTTAGTTTCCTGACATACATTTTTAAGTTTATTAAAGTCCTTGCTGTATCACTCCTGCTCCCTAGAATAAAAGTTAGTCCCTTTTGAAGAACACTTGTTGCCATTTATGTTAGTGCCATTTTGTTATTTTGCATTAAATATTTAAGCATTGATTTTTCGATGCTTACTATATTCTCTGTCAGTAGGAAGATACAATGAGTTTATTAATTAAGGTATATATGTCTCACACAAGTGATACAATAAAACTTTAATTTCAAATGGCTGCTGTGAAATTTACAGTTTGTTCCAGTCTGACAGCATGCAGCATGATGGCCTTATAAATGAGCATGCTTATTAGTGAATAGTTTTACTCTTTGAGAATTATTTTTTTTAGGCTTTCCTTTAGCAATCATAGGGAAGATAGCTCACTGGTATCTATACTCTTCTCTCCTGATGATCTTCCTTATCCACATTCTCCTTGGCTGGATCCCATTCATTCCATGCCCTAACATGTTTCTTACCTCTCATTTCTGTCACCATCTTCAGCCTTTTTATTAACATTGTTATTATTCTCTGTTCAATTTGTGTTGGTTGTTTAACTAAGCATTAGAACAATTGTTCTTTGCTTCATTTTCTTCAACTTCATTTTTCATATTTTCTTATTATATCTTCTTCTGCTATTCTACTAAATGCTTATTTAAAAATGATGTGTGAGTATAAACTTAGACATTTAACATTAAGTTCACATTACCTGTGACATATTAGACTAACTGAAAGAATGATCAAAACACTGAAGAATCTTAGGAGAAAATTCAGTAACAAAAGCTATAAGAATTACCATCTCATAATTTTTGAACAAAGGAGTATCCACAGGGGCATGATTTCTCATCAGAACACTTGTCAAAGGTCAGAAGGCTGAAAAGTGAATTGCTTGCTTCAGTGGTGTTACCAGTGCTAGAAAATAAAAGCAAGATAAAGGAAATGTTAGAATGAGCCCACACGATACTGTATTCTTGTGCCTGTAGGCTAGAAATATTGGACCTAGTACTCATCAACATGGGAGAACATTGCACCCCCACCACCACCACCATGTCACACCCTAATCGGATCACAAAGCTGTCTCCCTCAAAATAAAAAATCAGCTTGGAAAAACCAACTAAATCAGTAACACTTAGGAACTATTCTAAAGCAAATTACCTCCCATCAAGCAACATTTTTTTTCAAAATTCACAGCTCCCACAAACCCAGTGAACACAGTTACTTATGTAGAATTATTTACAGAAACCCTGTACAAGCATGTAAATAGCTGCATTGAGACTGCTGTACCTACCAGATGTAAGCCCAGATTTAACATCAAAAACAACTCCCATTGGTGGAATCCTTACCTTAACAGTGTATATAACAAAAGGAATATAACAGATGTACTGGTTGATAAATGTAGCTTTAATATTTACCCCCTACCCCCTGTGAAATCCCTCTTAGCATATCCCCCAACTATAAACAGGGAATAGGTCCTGGTGGCACTTACTAAGGCCAAAAACACTGCTTCAGAGGGAATGTAGAACAGAAGATCAGTAAAGTAGAAGTTAAATATCCCCAGTTGCCTTCTAAATATCCTAAAACATGATTTAGCAGGATCACTTGAGGCAGTCTTCAATTACAGCCTCAAAGCAGGTTATGCACCAGTTAGGCCACAACAGTCATCCCTCTTCATAAGGGTGGACCATCAACTGACTTTGGGAACTACAAACCCATCAGTCTAACAACTCTAATATGGAAAGCCATGAAATTATCATGGAAATGATCAACAAGAACACTGGCAACCTACAGACATGGGACCCATCCCAGTTTGGCTTTGTTAAGGAAAGGTCTTGCCTACTCATCCTGGTAGACTTCTTCAAGTAGTCACTAAGGCTATGGAGGAGGGGAAGATGGCCAAGGCATTCCATAAAATATCCCACTCAGATGTTGTTGACACACTCTCAGAACTAGGCATAAATCCCTACATAAGCCATTGGATTGCTAGCTGGCTCACAGATAGAACCCATGAAGGCAGGATTGATGCAATCACCTCTACTAGGAGACTGGTCACTTGCGGAGTACCCCATGGCTCTGTGTTGGACCCAGTCCTGCTTGGCATCTACTTTTCAGAAACCATGGTTAATGTCAAAGGTCTCTGGCTCATCGCATTCACAGATGACTGTAAAGTGGGAGCTATCATAGGTTACCCTGACGCCAACATCCTACATGAGAGTCTAACACAAACAAATGACTGGTGTCAAAGCCACAGCTTAAAACTCAATGTGAAGAAATTTATTATAGTGCCCTTTGGGAAGTCGTCCACCCAAGCTAATTGGTCTATTGATAAAATACTCTAAGGGTTGACATGATAGTTAGGGATCTGGGAACACATGTAGACATTAATCTGGTCGTCAAACAACACATAGCCAAAATAGTAAGAAAATCATTCTATGTTGCCCAACTCATAAGAAGGTGTATGGCATCCAGGTCCAAGGAAGTTATAATACCACTCTACTCAGCCCTTATCAGTTCTATCACTGAGTACAATACCCACTTTGGCATGTATCTAACCAGGCACTTGCAACAGCTGGAATACCCTCAATGGCTCCTCATGAGGGAAACCATAGGTATGAATACCCTGTCCTACACAGATTGCCTTAAGACTCTCAAGTTACTGAGAAGCGATTTATGCCCAGCATATAAGACATCCTCAGATCTAGCTCTGATGGAGTTCTTGCACATCTGCAAAATAAACAGCACCAGAAACACTAGATTCAAAGACCTGAACTTTACCTGCAACTTAAGTAGAACATGCTGGAGGGGTCAATATGTGTCTCAAAGAATCCCCATGCTATGGAATGAGCTCCCCATCTACAGAGTTCATCCCTGACCCTGTTCATAAAAACCTTGATCATTGGATGGAAAATTGCAAATTCACCCCCAATCTGGCCCCATTGTCTCTGATGGACAGAGGTCAACATTAAGTAAATGAATCCCCAACTAACATACCCCACACAGACATAACCCTTAGCTACTTCTTTACTAACGTACCCCACCATATAGGCATCCAAGTAATTGGGGGAAAAACTGGGTTGGGTTGTACAGCCAGGCTTGTAAAGACACTGGTTGTCATTAGCCTAGTATAAACCTATGAACCTATAAGTTAGACTACAAATGCTATAGCAAATGTAACCTGAAGCTGATGCTGCTGGTAAAGGAACCAAGTCCAGGTCCTATATTATTTGTGGATAAAATAAAGTGCTAAATAGGAAGGTTCAGAGACATTTGCACAACACAAAACATTGAAATTCAAGAAATATATGCATCAGAATGTTCATACCTAGCTCTATCACAAGAAAGCAGAGACATTCTGAATACTGAGTGACAGAATCTACAGAGTCTCCTCTAGTTATGTCTTCAAGAAAAAACACAGAGCAGCAAGAACTTTCCCAAAAGGATGATAAAGTATCAGCCAATGTGTCAAGAGAGAACATCCTTATAAAATACTCCAGATTTGGAAAACTGCAGAAGAAATCAAACAAAATTGAATGAGAGAGGAATATGTAGCTGCATTCCATAATATCATGGTGAGCAGATGATACTAGAATCAGTAGCAGGATTGGCAGAGATACATGTTTGAATTCATCCTCACAGAGAGCATTCACAAAGGTGCACATTGTTACCCCCTCCGCATCACAGTAGAGACTGACAGTACCTAACATTTCATCCCATATATGACACAGAAATTGTAGACTGCTATGGTGTGCCTAGAGAAACCATGCCATTACAGACATGTCCCCCTCACATGCAGATTCATGGGACACATGGAATACCCATTCTTGTTGATGCCACAGTATGTGTAGAATTGAAAATGCTGGCTACAAGCACTATTCTCTAACCAGCAGATGTCATTGCGGGTATATCCCAGGCATCTGCCTTATGACTACTATATCATTCTTTTGATGCCATACTACAGCATGTGGAGGAGCATATGTCGTTCCCATGCACCACAGAGGAGAGAAATGGATTATATGGGCATTTTATTAAGAAGCCCAATTCTCTGTCATCAAGACACCACCTAGAGCACAGGAGTCATAAAGGATTACACTCCATCAGCTGCAAGGTGTTCTGCAGTGCATAGGAAATAAGACACAGTATGACAGTGCATTACCCAGGCAGTGACCTTGATTCTCACATCTGGCACATGTGACTTATAGCAGTGATATTTTGCAGGGTTACTTAGCCCAGACACATCTTACTGGTGATGAAGGATATTGCCATGATGCTATGGCTTATGACACCAATACAAAATTCACACAGTGTGACAGAGAATGCAAACAGTACTACACTACTGCAGACATGAAATGAGTGTGGATATCTGAAGACCTGCTTCCTGTATTTAGATGCCTCCAGTAACAGTGCAGAGTGGGATTGTCAAAGGAAAAAACAACTTCAAAAAGATCAACACACGGCAGGTTCAGGTTAAGGCACTTTAATTCTTGCAGCAAGGAGACAAAAACATGCTAATACAGAGTTTGTCTAACTAGAATCAGGAAGTGAAGTCATTCTTATACATTTCTTACAAGACATTGCCTACTAAGCTAACGTAACAAATCACAAGTTCTTATAATATTATTTCATAGCAGCTGTTTGTCCATGATTTTCTGCTGACACTATCAAGTTTATGAAAAAACTTCCTAAGAAAAACAATGTGGCCTTGGAGACCACCGGTTAGATACAACTTCTCACTATATGATGTTACCATTCAAGGTACTATGGCTAATTCGAGCACAAAGCAAGCACAGATTATAGTTCATTTCTTCAAGCAGTCTTTGTTCAACTGTATCTATCTTTTTCTGCAGCTGTGCATGTTCTCATAACACGAACAGAGCTGATTGTTCAAGTTCAATAACATTACAGAAAACAGTATTGTTCTATTCATTATTTTCCTGACCTAGCAGATAATCACCTGCTTCTCAGTAAATTTCCAAAAGGCATAAACATGAATTTTGCTGTGCTAGCAAGTACTAGGTCAGTGAGCATCTTGCAGTTTCAGAAAGCATCTTGTAGTTTCATACAAAACTAAGCTGTACATAAAATAGAATGAAATGTGTTAACCCTTTTAGCTTCTAATAAGCACTAAACACATACATTAATACATATTTTTCTGACATTTCCCCCTGTTAATACTTTTTATTCTATTTTCAAAAGCATAAACAGTTTGCTTCTTCTCCTAACCTCTTCCGTTCAGAATTTGCAGGTAAGAGAGTCATTCAGTTTAAACTTATGAAAGTGTTTCATTTTTCAACAGTTCTTCAAATTCGGTACTTTGATACAAAGTCTCAGAAACTGACATGTCTATAAAATCTTTAACTAATCTTTTCATGCAGGGAATACCACAACAAACACACACTCCTAATAGGAGTAATCCCACACAAATGGCAATCAGGATGTTCATTAGGATGGTACCCCACCCCCCAAACAAATTCTGGAAAAAATCCGTCAGTGGGTTTGGGCCTGGTTTGGTCATGGCCGACACTTGCTGAATTACCTCAAGGTGGTCGTTTATCTCATGCTGGTTGTCAGGAATATACAAACAGCACTCCTCTTTTATTAATGCGCAAGTACCGCCTTTCGCCACTAGGGTGAAGTCGAGAGCCATGCGGTTTTGAAGCACCACAGTTCTCATAGCGTTCAGTTCATCAGTTACTAATTCAAGAGCAGAAAAAGTTGCATTGCTCATTACTTCGAGAAGTTTGGACAGTTTTCTCAGCTCCCAAATTGATTTTACTGCACCATATGCAGGGGATATATCTGCTCACAATATAATAGCGTCATTCAAGTCCATGTGTGTCAGTTTATCTTTGTTTTTCATGGAGTTATGGTTTCTCCAGCCTGCTTTGATTCATCCCACTGGATTCTCAGGTTTCTTGATTGAATTTCCAGGTTTCTTGGTGACCTATCTGACATTTCGAATTCTTCCTTGAGGCAAAACTGCAGTGTGTCGTATGGCCGGAACCAGGTAACCCAAAAAACAACTGCCGGACCAATTCTCAGGTAACCATTTGTATGCTTTTTTCCCACACACAAAATAACAATCCTCTACTTTAGTGTTAATATATACTTGCCCTGCATGAAACATTTTTCTATCAATGATAGATAGTTGCTTAAAAAGAACAGGATTATGTTGTACTTCATTAACTGTTTTGTGCATTGATTCAAGAAATGAGTCATAGTTTGTATCACAAATAGAACCTGCATTATTAGCTTTGGTATAACATTTGTAAGGAACAGTCACATTACAATTTCTCCAACCCACCTGAACAGTATCATTTTTGTAAAAACATACAATTCCCTTTTGTGTAACAGGCAGGTACAATGCTATTTTGTCTTGAGATTTTACAGTCGTAGTATCAAAAATCAAATTTTCCCAGGTCTCATTGACCCCTAGGGGGACAGCAGTCATTAATAATCCCCCGTATGTTGTTGGTATAGCTGTACAAACCCAACAATTTAAAACATTAAAAGTCTCAGCATACACATGTTTGATCGCTTGGTAAGTGTTAAAGTTTGGATGCTAGTCTATGAGTAACGCATCACGTTTATTCAGTTCAGCTCGTGTGGCTGGAAAAAGGAAAGGCCACAGCAAAAAGATTATTGTTATCAGTATAGTTAACAGAATGATCATGCAATACTTCTGAGGTTGTTCTGCATTCCTATTTGCTCCATATCTGGTCATTTTGTTCTTGTTGTGTAACAGTAACAAGTGTTTTGTCCAGTTCAAAGTTTTTAACCAGTTTACAGTGTGTCAGATGAATCCAGGACGCTCACTCTGCGATCTTGACTGCAGTGGGTGTTGACAGTAGCACTTGGTATGGCCTTTCCCACTTCTGTGATGCCCAATTCTTCTTTTTGATGACTTTCACCCAGACCAACGTGCCTGGGACTACTGCTGCTTCCGATGGTCTGGTTTGTTCTTTATCTGAAACAGAATTTAACTGCAAAAGTTGTTTATTACTTAGAAGACGTCTCATATATTCTGCAAGTGAACTGTCGGCCTCCTGATCTGCAGGCATGAGAGGTTTCCACTGAGGTATATAATATGCCCTCCCAAATAATTTTTCAAAAGGAGTTAACCCCTTTGCATTTGGAACAGTTCTCATGCTCAACAGTGCCAGAGGCAGGCAGTACACCCAATTCTTTTGTGTCTCACTAATTAACTTCCTAAGTTTACTTTTCAAAACCCCATTATGCCTCTCTACTAGTCCTGCAGATTGTGGATGATATGCACAATGGTTTTTCAGAGAAATTCCAAAATATCGGCTCAACTGTTGTACAGTTTGATTTACAAAGTGTGTGCCATTGTCACTGTAGATCTTTTCCGGTATGCCAAATCTAGGAATAATTTCTCTAACAAGGACTTTTGCAACAGTAGCTGCATCTGGATTTTTGGTCGGAAAAGCTTCCACCCATTTGGAAAACATATCTATAATGACAAGACAATACTTCTAATTTTCACATTTGTTCAGTTCTATGAAATCCATACAGATAGTATGGAACGGGTACGGTGGTGCAGGGAAACTCCCTTGCTTAGGCTTCAACGCCCCTTGTGCATGATGCTTATTACAAACATAACATGCCACACAAAAATTTTTTGTGTAGTTTATAAATCCATATGCTGTGAACACTCGATTCACTAACTGTACCATCCCCCCTGTTGAGACATGGCACTGCCCATGGCTCAACAAAGCTGCATATCTAAACAAATTAGACGGCAAAATCGGTTTTCCTTCTTTGGAGATGTACAGTCCTTTCTCAAGAATTGCTCCTCGTTTTATTCATTTCTGTTTTTCTACTTTCGTAGTAAGTGTCTGCATTGTTTTTAACATTTCTAAATCTAAAATCTCAGAAGGTTGTAATTCCTCACTCAAAAGAAATATTTCTGAAGCTGAAGCTGCCTGCTTTGCAACTGTATCAGCTCTCGCATTACCTTTTGAAATCCTGTCCTGTTGCTTGGTATGAGCTACGCATTTACAAATAGCTACTTTCTGAGGTAACTGAATAGATTCTAGCAAATCTAAAATAAAGTGCGCATGATTAATCGGTTTGTCAGTGGATGTTATCATTCCTCTATTCTTCCACTGTTGCGCAAAAACATGTACAGTAGAAAAAGCGTACTGGCTGTCAGTAAAAATGTTTATACATTTACCCTTTGCCAAGGTACATGCCCTTGTCAAGGCAATCAATTCTGCTGCTTGTGCAGATAAGTTGTGTGGTAAAGACTTTGCCTCTAAAATCTCAGTATCAGAAACTACTGCATACCCTATTAGGTTCTGCCCTGTAGGACCCCTTCTGCATGAGCCGTCCACGTAATATGTCACCTCGGCATCATCCAAGGGAACATCCATTAGATCTTTTCTAGGCAGTGTCTTTTGCTCAAACTCCTGTAGGCAGCTGTGTGGTGTGCCGTCCACAGGGGTTGGGAGCAAGGTAGACGGATTCAAAGTTGTACATCGTTCAATTGTCATATGAGGTTGGCTCAACAGTATAGTCATACAGGAAAGATGTCTAGCAGGAGAAAGATATGCTACTTTTTCTTGCAGTAAAATAATCGCGACAGCATGAGGCACTCTCAATGTGAGAGGGTGGAACAACACTACTGAGGCTGAAGCCTGTACTGCCATTGCAGCTGCAACTACTGCTTGTACACAGTGGGGCAGGGATTGCACCACTGGGTCCAGCTGTGATGAATAGTAAGCTATGGGGCGTTGTTTGTCCCCATGTTGCTGTGTTAACACTGATGTCATATAACCTTGCTTACAATCTACAGTTTGGAAAAAGCGTTTATGATAGTTTGGTAATCCTAAAACTAATGAGGATGCTATCAATTGTTTTAGTTTGCAGAAAGCTGATTCTGCTTCTGGTGTCCATTGTAATAAATCTTGTGCTGCCATAGGCTTCTTGTATATCAAGTTGGTCAGTGGAGCAGACTCCAAGGCATAGTTTGGAATCCAACTCCGACAGAAATTAGTCGTACTCAGGAAGGACATCATTTCCTTCTTGGTAGTCGGTTTGGGTGCTTGTAAAATTGCTATTTTCCTATCTTCATCTAATGTTCTGCCTTCTTTGGATATTACATATCCCAGGTATTTAACCTGCTTTCTCCAAAGCTGCAACCTGTTTTTGTTTACTTTATGTCCTTGAGTGGCTAAAAAATGTAATAATGCTATGGTATCTTCTCAGCATTCTTGCTGGGTGGGGGCTGCCAGCAGGATGTCGTCTACATAAAGTAAAATCTGACTGCCTCTCGGTGGGGTAAATCCCGCCAAGTTGCTTGCCATCTCTTGTGAGAATATTGCTGGACTTTCACAATATCCCTGTGGTAGTCGCGTGTATGTATACCTTTTCCCCTGAAATGTGAATGCAAACCAATGTTGGCTGTCAGGGTGTATCGGTATCGAAAAGAACGCATTACTAATATCTACCACAGAAAAATACTTCTGTTGAGGCTTCAAATCATTCAATAGGGTGTGTGGATCTGGCATCGCAGGTGCTCTAGGTATTACTGCATCATTTACAGCTTGTAAATCTTGGACCATACGCCATTCTCCGTTTGCTTTCCTGACAGGAAATAAGGGTGTGTTACATGGTGAATCGGGAGATTCTACCAGTACTCCTTCCTTAAGTAAAGCTGCTATTATAGGTTTGATTCCTACTTCTGCATCTTTCCTTAAGGGATACTGTCTCTTCTGTGGTCTAAATGCTGATTTTGGCGTGATAGTAACTGGTCCTGCTGTATGAATAAGTCCTACATCTGATTTCCCTGTTGACCAGAGAGTTTCTGGTATGCTCCATAAGGCATTCTCTTCCTCTTCTAGTAAGAGTGCTAATCAGCTGTCCTTGCTAGACTGCAAGTGTACAGCTGGGTGTGTCTGTGTTATCCAATTTAACTTCTGCTTCTGTACTTCCTGTTCTGACAGTTCTAAGTCCATCTGTTTTTCCCACTTTGTGACTTTTTCTCCTAGGTCTGCCCATTTCACATTCTTGTCCTTAGTCAAACTAACATGTGGTAATCGATTAGATTTATAGAGTGCAAATAATTCCTGGGGCAATGAACAGCTAACAACACTGTTCCCTTCTATGTCCCAGTACAGATTACGTAATACTAATCTGTTTGCATGGTTTCTAAACAGTTCTTGCTCATATTCCTTATCAGGTCCTGGTGTGGTACAATAATACAGAGTACAGTGCAACAAATGCTGTTTATCAGTGTCAAGGGAGGGGGACTTACTGATGGCTATGTTCATCAGCTCTTCGGTTACTGCCCCTGGACCAGTCGTGACCAAGTCCTGGCTGTACCAATAAAATGTTTCGCCCTCTGATCGCACTACAAAAGTATCCATTTGTCGCTGTGCTTCCATACCCTGCATAGTTGGAACTACTGCTATGCCAGATATCTGCATAAGATCTCTGCCCAAAAGGTTTACTGGGCATTTTGCAGAAACAACAATTTTGCTTTTCTGGGTCATCCTTGAAACAGGGTCAGTTATTGCTATGTTATGGGAGAGTGGCTCCAGATACAGCTGTCCATTAGCTGCTTTCACTAATATGTAATCAAGTGATTCTGAATTTTCTGGTAGTTTGGAAGGATGTATCAGGGTCCGCAATGCCCCTGAGTCACACAGAAATTTAACTTCCCTCCCCTCTACCAAAAGTGTAACTTCCGGTTTTGCATCTACTAAGTAGAGCTCTAGGCTCAATAATGCTAAGTCTAAAATTTCACTTTCTTCACTATCTGCGATTTCTTGCACTTCCTCTATTTCTTCTGTCACATTCTCTACTCCCTCTATCACACTTGCATTTGTCTTTTCTTGGTTATTCCCTTCTAGTGATTCTTGACTATCATATAGTCAGTCCTCACCCTCCTTATCTTCCATGGCTACCTTCTTGTTTTGTTTGCAATCCTTTGCTAAATGTCCCTTTTTTCCGCACTTAAAACATTCACCCCTTTTCTTTCTCTCTTCAAACTCCTCTGATCGCTTATCAGATTGTTTGTTTCCCTGGGCATTTTTCTTGCCCTTTTTCCCGGACTGTACTACATAAACTTCTGCTCCATCTTCTACAGAAAATACTTGGGCTTTCTTTTTCTTTTTACTGTTAAAATGCCTTTTGGCATGTCTAGCATATTCAAGTAGTGACTGTAATCTATTTGTATGATGGTCTACCATGTGCTTTGTAATAAAGCTGCTTATAGGCAAAATACTGCCTTTTAAAAATGCATTCTTTAGCTGCTGCTCATATGGGGAATCATGTGTTTGGTCTTCTGGTACCTGCATTCCACAATGGCTATTAAAACACTCTAATAATCTAGCATAATATCTGTCAACAGTTTCACCTTCTTGTTGGATGCATTGATTAATGCAAGTCCAGTCTGCTCTAGGCTTCCATTTCTCAGAGATTCGGTCTGTAAGACCTTTTACTCTGTTATCCAGCTCTGCGTTGCTATGTGGGAGTGGCTTGTGTTCTGCGTCACGGGGATTCCAGTTGCCACTGATCATGTGCCAATATGGACCTACGATTTGTCTAACTACTTTTTCTACTTCTTCTCCATTTAAATGATAACTTAACCTAATGCCCTGTAAGTCTTCTAAGAATTTTCTAAAATTAACTTTTGGATGGGGAATTCCCTCTGTAGCTTTCTGGATGTCGTCCAGTGTCCATGGTCTATATACCAGAAGAGTTGGGTCCTGCCCTTCCTGTCCTGCTTGAGGATTTGGTACTTCTATGAGTGGACATATCTCTTCTTCACTCACAGCTCGTGAATTTTTGTTCATTTGATATAACTCAATATCCCCTCTTAAGTTACATGTTCGTGACCTAGTCTCGATGGGATCTCTGACAAACGGTCTTGGCTTCGCGGAGACAGCCAGGTATAGCGGAGGTAGACCAGCTTGCCCACTCATTTCATATTCTGGTAAGGGAAGCAGAGGGGGCAGAGGGGCTGATTCTATTACCAAATTATTGTCCTCTTTATCTAGAAACATTGCTTTTGAATTATTACTTTTTTGTTCCCTACGGTTTGCTTCCTCAATCCACCTGTGTGCCTGAGGAATGCCTAATTGACGTTGCTTTTTTAACCTGACCTTTTGTGTCGGTTTTAAGCTGTTTGACAAGTTTAATAAGTGAGGATTTTTCTAATTTGCCATCAAATTCATATTTATTAACCCATTTTGTATAGCACCTAACATTGTCGGCACGCTGTAATTGCATATATTTTGCATCTTCAGTTAACGGCGGATCTTGGGAACTTTTTGTGCACTTATTTCCCATATTGTTCTGACTGTTAAAATGTTATGTAACCCTTCTTATTTTTACGTGGTACCACGATTTCTCTTTTTCACAGTTTATCTAGAATAACTGCCTACCTATTCTGTTTCCCTGATCTATGACAAGACTGCAATCTTCCTGTCCCTGACTTGTACAAGACAAATCTCCTGACAGACAATGCACATCGAGTCCCTGATCTAAAACAGAAAAAGGTAAATCTCACCTTACCTGAGCCTCCGTGATTGATTGTCTGGTTCGAGGAAAAACCATTAACTCATCCTCCTGTTACAGATCAGAACAGTGGCTGGCCTCTTTTGAACGACAATTCAGTCGGAGGTCTTTCAGAGCAGAAGAACCGATGTTATCTCTTCCCCGTACGGTTTCATGCCACCTGGCCCATCTGACCTGAGGCGAAGCGAGAGTTTCTGGTCCAAAGGACCAATCTGTCAAAGGAAAAAACAACTTCAAAAAGATCAACACATGGCAGGTTCAGGTTAAGGCACTTTAATTCTTGCAGCAAGGAGACAAAAACGTGCTAATACAGAGTTTGTCTAACTAGAATCAGGAATTGAAGCCATTCTTATACATTTCTTACAAGACATTGCCTACTAAGCTGACGTAACAAATCACAAGTTCTTACAATATTATTTCATAGCAGCTGTTTGTCCATGATTTTCTGCTGACACTATCAAGTTTATGAAAAAACTTCCTAAGAAAAACAACGTGGCCTTGGAGACCACTGGTTAGATACAACTTCTCACTATATGATGTTACCATTCAAGGTACTATGGCTAATTCGAGTACAAAGCAAGCACAGATTATAGTTCATTTCTTCAAGCAGTCTTTGTTCAACTGTATCTATCTTTTTCTGCAGCTGTGCATGTTCTCATAACACGAACAGAGCTGATTGTTCAAGTTCAATAACATTATAGAAAACAGTATTGTTCTATTCATTATTTTCCTGACCTAGCAGATAATCACCTGCTTCTCAGTAAATTTCCAAAAGGCATAAACATGAATTTTGCTGTGCTAGCAAATACTAGGTCAGAGAGCATCTTGCAGTTTCAGAAAGCATCTTGTAGTTTCATATGAAACTAAGCTGTACATACAATAGAATGAAATGTGTTAACCCTGTTAGCTTCTAATAAGCACTAAACACATACATTAATACATATTTTTCTGACCGGGATCTTGAAACACACAACAAGATAATTGTCATGTGTCCAGTGTTACACAACATGTTTGTATGCAAGCCAATACAGCAGGGTGTTACCATCAAGGACAGCTTGTGCCAGAGTCAAAGAGTAACAGTAATGTATGCAATACTGTAACTAAGCTGTGCTATGCCATGAATAGGCTGCCAATACAGTGCAGCAGACACAAACTACTCTGGTCACAGACCTCTCAAGGCAGTGCACTGTTGTCATCATATGTATAGGTGGAGGGGAGCTGTAGTGGCAGGTGTAGGCAGCAGGCACAGTAAGGGGTGCTAATGATGTGGCTGAGTGTGTGTCATGACCATGTGAGTGTGGTGAACTGGGAACACATTTCAGGAATAGGTTCATAGCTAGGTACTAGGCTATCGGCCCAAGGGCCTAAGTAAGCCTAGCCAACAAGGTTCCCTGGCTTATGCCACCCAAGAAAGTTATTTTCCTGTGCCCCTGTCGAGCAGAGCCACAGAAGTGATCCCCGGGGTGTATTTCCTATTTCCCATCCACTTATCAAGATTTTTCTTGAAAGTGCTAATGACGAACTTTGCTTGACATAGATGGGTAGCTCATTCCAGAATATGGGAAGTTTCTGAGACAGGAATCTATCCCTCCAGCATGTCCTGTTTATTGTGGTGGCAAGGTTTAGGTCCCTAGAGTGTGTAGCTCAGATAGATTGGGATTTCTTTAGGTGTAGAATGTCCAACAGTTCTGGGTTTGACATAGCTTTATATGTTAGGCAGTGATCTCCTCAAAGTAGGTGATATGTTACTGAGTTAAGCTGGATTTTTATGAGATGGTCAGTGTAGGGCATCTGTTTGAGGCCAGTAATCCTCTTTGTGAGGTACCTCTGTGGCCTTTCCAGCTGCTGTAGATGTCTTGTGAGGTACATTCCAAAAGAGGCATTGTCTCCACTGTGACGTACTTGTGCAGAGGTTGGTGGTTATGCTTGGAGTGAGAATGTGTGTGTGGCCACAGCTCCTGCTGAATTTATTGCACTGTGCATTTAAGACATCTCAGAAGCTATGTGCACTAACTGTGCATGCTCCTGTTAACAGGGGTGCCACCTCTGAGGAATGTCAATTGCATGATCTGCAACTGGCACACAGGATGGTGTGCTCCATGAGCATAATCAGCAGGATGTGCCAGGGGTATGTTCAGGATGTACACCCTGCCTGTGCCTGCATTCATGGTGTGTTACACTGCTCTCAACACTGGTAATCATCATGGAGGATGTGGTGCTGTGGGGCTTGGACCATATGCTAACCATTACAGGGTGAATTTCCCCGCAGATATGGAAAATAATTAGCCATGAGAATGTGCAGCTGCACACAGGCAAATTATGGATACAGATCCACTACTGTGCCTAAAAGGGCAAAAACCTTTCTGAGTTTAACATGTAGATGATATACCATGCAGATGATATACCATACAGATCATCTATGTAGTGGCTGTTGTGACATTAGCCCTGCATCTGTATTTAGTTAGTTAGTTAGTTAGTTAGTTAGTTAGTTAGTTAGTTAGTTAGTTAGTTGTTCTTTTTTGACTAGGTTAGTCCCACTAGACTAGTAGCCTTTTTCTGGGGAGACTTGAGGTGGTATTTCTACTTCTAGGTGAAATTTGGCAAGATCATCATGAAGCTATTCCTACTCTTTTTGATAGTTGCCATGAGATCTTTTACATCCACATGCACTACCACAACCACAAGCAGATGGGATTTCAGTTTAACACCTTATTTGAAGAAGGCACACACAGAAGGTGCAGCACTCCATAATGCTGCACTGCAGTATCAGCAATCCAATCACCTGGTGTGGGATTAGAACCCACGTCTTTCTGGTTTCCAAGCGTGAAAAGCAAGTGTGCTACCTGTTGAGCCACTGACATTGTATGAATTAACTGCATAGCTATTGTGCGATGGCAATGGAAACGCTCACTTCAGGTGTTGGGAATGAACCAAGGCACTGATGGACACCTGTATGCTGGCCCTTACTTTCCTCTCCAAGCTAAAGGGAGCTACCAGCAACCACAGATGTCTGGTGTGCAGAGGATAAGCTGTACCTGGGGTTACGATGTCAGTCAACTCCAGACTTTCTATTGTCCTACTTGTGGTATTCTAAGACTGACAGGTTAGTTGCACAAACAACACTGAAGTGGGGATTATATGCCTACCACATTACCCATGGCTGTCTGTGCCTTGGTGGCTGTGAACTGCACCAGGCTGTGACAGATATCATTGTCAGAGTCAGATATTTCCCCAGTATCAGGCATGACAACATCCATGGTGGAAGACACAGACACTAAAGCATATGTAAAAACAGACAGATGCACATAAGTGTAATAGTATATCAGTGCTACTTTGTGACATTCCTAGATCCCAGGGAGGCTACAGGTGTAAAACAGAATGGCATTCAAAAAATGCAAGCCATGTACATTGTACACACTGATTTTTTAGCTATAGATCTGAAAAACCTGTATGAACAAAATGGCCATTTTATATATACACGTGTATATATATATATATATGTGTGTGTGTGTGTGTGTGTGTGTGTGTGTGTGTGTGTTGCATATATATATATATATATATATATATATATATATATATTTTATATATATATATATATATATATATATATATATATATATGTGTGTGTACATGTATATACATATGTATGTATATATGTATATATATATACATATATATATATATATATATATATATATATATATATATATATATATATATATGTATACACACACCCACTGATACCTATGGTGGTCAATGAAATTATGTACCAATGTCAAATCCTTCACTGGATATGATTCAGCTGTTATGGGCCCCAGGGATAGAGATGTCAGATGCTCATACATTTCTGTTAGGAATGATTGTATAAGTGGTCTCACCACCCATGGCAATCTACTTCTGTTCAATGCAGATTGCCATGCTATGAGCATGATACAGCTGGATACAGTTTGATGATATCCCTGTGGCATACTTATTCTTGTGACCAGTTATGGTTACCAACAGCATTTATCTGCACAGCAAGGTCCATAATCTTGGATGGCACATTTTGCTTTTGTCCATAAGGAGCATCTATTCATGGAAGGCCTGCAGCAAGATGGCATTCTCTACCAAGGAGTACATTTCCATTCTCAAACTACTCTGAAGCCATTCTGCTCTATAAACTTGTGGACAGACATGTGTAAAGCTGTTGCCTTGTGCTATCCACTGCACCCAAATAACAGCACCTAACTGTACAGACCACATATTATCACACACTGCACAACACATGGCCCACTACAGGCACAAGTTCAAGTTCAAGTTTATTGCGGTGCTTATTTCCTAAACATTTTACAAAAACTAGCTCAAACAATGTTTAATAATTAATTAAACTCAAATTATCAACATTAACATATAATTTGCTAAAACAATTCATACCAAGTGGTAAAATATTGTTTCAACTAAATTCTGTTTATTGCAAAGAATATCAAAAAAACCTGCGGTGGTGGTGCTGCGGTAGCGTTATCGCCTCACAGTCAGACGCTGTCCGGTTCGATTCTCAGCTAGAGCGCCTTCTGTGTGGAGACATGCGTGAATGGGCGTACCTTCATTGAAGGTTGCGTGTCAGGCCTGGCAAGCTGGTACGTAAAAATCAACTGCCAATCATTAGCGGACCAGAGTTCCGCTGTGGCAACCCCTAACCGGGAAAAGCCGAAAGACACAAACAAACAAACAATGAATATCAAAAACAGAAAAAATATAAGGACAACATAAAATATTGCTTTTTGTTTTTAGAGTCTCATAAAGCTTTTGATTTAGTTAATAATGACTATCCTTGTTTTTATTTTCAGCTATATCATCTTCCTAATTATATGATTCATTTTCTAAAAGCCATTTTCCTTCAGATGTGTTATTATCTTTCAGTTAATAATATTGATACTCAAATAATGCTAGATTAAGAAAATGCTACCCTCTTTCATCAACTCTGCTTTTATTAACAATGAATCCCATTATTAATTCTGTATACACAGATATAAATATTCTTCTTAGTTAATCATCTTCCCTTAAAAATCTTAGCTAATGCTGATGATAATACAGTTATTTAAGTAAACTTACCATAACAGTAGAGTTTTGAAAGATCACTGCTGCAGAGCCTTGGCTACATGGGTTATATTGTGTCAAGGATATAACAGCCAGCCAGCTTCCAAAACTTAAGGGCACATTCTACACACACAAACTGTCTAAGCTCAAGCTGAACTTACTGAGGTTTTTTTTTTTGGATTTGTTCATGTTTTAATGCTGATCTTGTCCTAGATTGCTGTTTTCTTGTTACTGCAACTTTTCTGCTTTAAACGTTACTTCCATACATTTATCAAAACCAAATGCCATTCTTATATCATCTGAGAAAGTTTTAACCTCTTGCAGTTGTGCTTTCAACTCCTCATCCAGTGAACTATATAATTTTAAGTCATCCACAAAATGTAGATGAGAAATCTTTAAGCAAGTTTGCTTTCTGGGAGCAAAATTATAACCAAGGCCTAATCAGTTAATTAAACAGTTTAATGGGTTAAGGGCTGACAAAGAAACAGCGTTGACAAAGAATCACCTTGGAATATCCCCGTTTGAGTTTTTATCCCTGGGATAATAATTTGCCCTTTGTCATGGTTTAATTGCAAAGTGGATTTGCCACTGTTTCATGGTCACAGTAATATAATTGATCAATGTAGGATGTATTTTATACATCTGTAAGCACTCCTTTATCTATAAATGTGGAATGCTGTCAAATGCTTTTTTTGTAATCTATCTATGCCATACTTAGATTCTTCCCATTTTTACAATTCTTTATAGTGGCTTTATTTATCAATAAATGCTCCTTTGTTTTATATGACTTTCTTTTATTACCATTTTGTTCTATTGTCATAATTGAATTGTTTTTTTCTAAATTACTGTAAACTCTGCATCATTTCCAGCATATAGTGTAAACAGCGTCGGAAGGCAAATTATTGCTGTTTAGTTTGTAGGATGACTTGCAGGCTCACTCTTAAGGAGGAGTATTGTTTTTCCTGTTATTCAATTTGGTGTCTGTTTGGGATGTGCATATAAGTAATTCTTACGTGTGTTGCTTTTATCACGTCTATCTTTCAAAGTATTTTTGATTATCTATTCTCTTTTCTATCATCTTCTAACAGTGATATTTCTTGAATTTAACTTCTTTATAGTTTTTAAGCAAACAAATGATGAACTGACAACTCGAAACATGGCCAGGTTAATAACATTATTTTGTAAGTGCTTTCATGGGTGTTGAACCCACTTCTTCAGTCCAAAACACTAAAAAGAACAACACTGTATCTCTATATCAAAACATCGAAGATATAAAACTTCGAAAGTTAAAATATCGAACCCACAACATCGAATGATGAAAATAGCGAAGCCCCGGAACATCAAAAACTTACCTAGGGCAGGATTTTGGTGGGCCGTTCCATGGCGTTGCTATTTCCTCCACTGTGGTGCGAGAGTTACGGACCTTAGGGTTAGGTTGCAGGTTAAGGTAAGTGGATAGTTAGTAATGTATGTATGGTGTAATGTAGGGTTGGGTTTTGTTAACTGTATGTGTGTGTATTAATTAGTTTGTGTATAGTTTCGTAGGGTATGTGTGCGATAGTTACGGACCTTAGAGTTAGGGTGCAGGTTAAGGTAAGTGGATAGTTAGTAATGTATATATGGTTTAGTATGGGGTTGGGTTTTGTTGATTGTATGTGTGTGGTTTATTTATTTTGGTGTGCTTGTGTTTTGTGTATGTTTCTCGGAACAGCAAATTTTTTCCCCTGGGAAAAAATTTGCTATTCTGAGCGTTCAATGTTATCAATATTCAAAATTCTAAGTTCGAACTTATGGTGTTTGATATTTCGGAATTTCGAATATATGATATAGATACATTTAAAACTTCTTAAAATTCTAACACCAATCACATAGCAGTGCTGATTAAAAAATTTCTACGTCAATAGTAACTTAGTGTTGTTTCCAAGCAGCCTATCTTAATGGCATACATACATTTTAACTTTCATTTATTTAAAAGTCTGTATTACTTTTAAACAATAACTCTCACATAATGCCAGGCTGCTGTATATACCTGTTTTTACATCATGAGCAAATGTTTAAATTTTTAAAACATATATGTTTTCCACAAATGAATTTGGAAGCCTCTATTTCATCATAATAAACATAAACACACCTACAACAAATAATACTGTATAGAGCATTCCTTCCTTCATCATGTAGCTATGAGCATTCATTACTAATCACTTGTATCAATAAAAACAGTTGTCACACGTAATTTTACTTAATTACAACTTTAAAGATCACGATAGAGATAAGAACCATATATAAAACAATCGTTATTAAAATCCTAAATATTCACGACCTGCATTATTACTACAACAAATATATAAATATTTTAACAAGATTTAAAAACACATGCAGAAATAATGTAAATAAAAGCATAAATTATTGGAATTAATTAATGTTGTTGGTCTAATGACTGGTTGAGGCTGGAGTGTGTCCCCCACCTTCCTCACGTGCACCTGAGGAGTGAATGACCTCTACATCAATATGATTTTTATCTGGCTGTATCATGCTCATTATTGGATTTTGTTCCATATTCATGTTGGTAGTTGGGATATGGATACTAGTAGAAATATTGTTCTCAATACTATTGCAATTAGATAATTGTTCTACATTTGATGGATTCATCTCATGCTGTCCCTGTTGATTACTGTGACTTCTTGGCCATACAAACACTTGCTCATTCCAGAAATCTCTTTTTTTTTTAATTGTTCAATAATCTCATATAATTAATCCCAATGTCCAAGCTAACTTGTTCTCATTGCTTTGACAGGTCTGGATAACACTTGCCATAACTCGGCATCTTTAACACCCTAAGGTCTCTCGGAATGATATGGAAACTAAGGCATGCATCAAAATGCTGTCTTTGGGACTGATAATGTTTAAGTTTGAATATTTCATTTTCTAAACTGTATATGTCTAAACTGAACATATCCATGTCCACATTATTTTTAAAGATGTCAGTCTTTTTATCAAATGCTGCATATTTCAACAGCAGATTTTTGGGGCTTTCCAAAAAATCAACCATTCCTTTAAAAGTTTTACTCTGACTATTAGAACACTGTCCTTGTGTCTGTAGATTACCCAACCATCCTGAAGCTTCCAATAAATCATCATTTCGAGCATGCAATGGATTATAGTCCAATTCAATGTTGTCTAACCCCTTAGCCATGCTCCAAGGCTGATGCAAAAGAAAATTCCAACAAAGGCCAAAAACAATACCAGCAACTAGGATGAACGGTTCTACAATGCATGTACTGTACCTGTGTACTATGTATGTATTCTACCTATATTCCAAAGTTCAGCCGTACACCACAAATCTATTACTTACCTTTATTTTTAAAATTAATATTTTTTGATTGTTCTCTCCACTGTAACTGTTTGTGCCGCAAACCACTGTAAAAACATGTCTCTTGTAATTTGTGTGTATACTGATCATGTCTAAATAACTAAATGTGTCTGTAATTTTTCTTTGTGGAGCTTTTCTCCCCGGGCCTCTGCTGAAAAAGGGCCTTTTCGGCTCAGTCAGACACCCCCGGTTAACAAATGTAAAATAAAATAAATAAAATAAATAAAAATAAAATCAGAAAACAATATACAACTTAAGCAAACAAATAATGAACTGACAACATGAAACATCACCAGATTAATAACTTTATTTGGCGTGCACTTTCACGGGTGTTGAACCCGCTTCTTCAGACCACAACAATATATCTCTATTTAAAACTTCTTAAATAGTAACTTAGTGTTATTTCTAACCAAGCACCCTTTCTTAAAGACATACACACATGCACACAAATGAAAGGTAAAATGTGAGTATATCTTTAAGATAGGCTGCTTGGTTAGAAAGATTCTAAGTTACTATTGACGTAGTAAATTTTTTAATCAGCACTGCTATGTGATTGGTGTTAGAGTTTTAAGAAGTTTTAAACAGAGATACAATGTTGCTCCTTTTAGTATTATGGTCTGAGGAAGTGGGTTCAGCACCCATGAAAGTGCTTACCAAATAAAGTTATTAACCTAGCCGTGTTTCAGGTCATCAGTTCGTTATTTATTTGCTTAAGTTGTAAATTGTTTTCTGATGAGCTGTTCATCCTAGTTGCTGGTATTGTTTTTGTCCTTTATAGTTTTCTCTAATTGATGCTACCATGGTAGCATTTTACTTGTTTCCTTCCTTTCTTTCCTTTTTACTCTATGTTTTTGTACTAATATTGTATCCATTATTAGTTTAGCTATGCAGTAATATATTCTGTTTGTATTCTATTTACTTCTATTATATCATGTGAATTCCTCTTTATAGTCTTGGTTACTGTGTTCATGTATTTTATCAGTCTTCTAACATTTTGGGTCATATTTACTTTCTGTAATCTATATCTTTAATCCAGTTTATTATGTCTATCCATCTCTATTAAATCAAGCATGTGTTCCCTTAAATCATTTTCTTCTGGACTGAGCTACTTTTTTGCACTCTGTTTCCTGTGAGTAATCTACAGAAAGTTCCAGAAAATCTGGCATATCCTCTTTAGATGTACAGTGCTTCATTTGTTGCTGCTTCATATGGGAACCCTTAGTCCAATCACTCCACAATATTATCTCTGCCAGAATTGCCACTGTTTCCTGCTCCTTCCTTTGCTGTGCAATCATATTTTCATACCAGTCTCCTACAGAATACTGCAAAGCATCATCATGTTGAAAATTTTCTTCAGGTGCCTCCTGCTTCACCTATTGCTCCTTAATCTGGGGACCTGTAAATCTATCATCCTGTGACGTTACCTATGATGGGTTCTTCACACTAAATCCTTCACTTTGCAGATAATCCATAACTTCAATCTCTGTTTGTTTAACTTCTGCCTTACTAATCTTGTTTTCTACATTCCCAATTTGTTTATTTATTTTTTGTATTGTGAAATATCCCATATCTGTGTGCCTTTGTCTGTATTTCTCTTCAAACAGCTTTCAAGTGGCTTCTTTGTACAGATTAGCTTAGCTTTTTCCTTTGCATAAATATTAAGCCATACCAGACCCATTTTCCTTCCCATATCAATGTTTCTTTTTTATACTTTTCACAAATCTCTGGATATTGTTCTTTATATTTTCACACATCTTCTGTTGCTTATTGTTCCAGGCAGCCTAAAGTTCCTTCATCTATGCAATATCAGATGTGATGATGAAATCCTGAACAATGCAATAACTATCTGCTCTCATTCTGTGTTTGCACGCATGGAATTTGTAACAGAAGAAGAGCAGTCTATATAAACAGTTATCTGGTTGAAATCTATACGGAGTCTGGTTGAACTCAGCAGTGCACAGGACAGCTGATAATTTGACTTAGAGCAGCTTTTTTCTTCCATAGTAACAATAAGTTTGGGGATTTCCAAGATGGCTGCACATTGATTAATGGCTTAATTTTAGTTCTCCCAATGTGAAAACAGAAAATGAAAAAAAAAATGGTCAGTGAAATTGTCAGCTTGGGTAAAATTCAGTTACTGAATACTAAGTACACTGCCTGGATACCAGCAAAAAAAAAAAAGGAAATTTAAAAGTGTCTGAAAGACTATCAATCAGAAAAGGTGAAGAGAAAACACTGATTAAGCAAAGCACAGTTCAAGCTTCAGCTTTGGTACAAGAGATGGCTTCCAGTAATTCTGAGGAAAAATGAATCAAATGTCCTTAGAGATTCAAATAAATGAAACATTGAAGAGATTTATCAACTCAAATAACAAAAACCTGGAAAAATAAAAGATGCTTTAACTAGCTATTCAGATGAACTGCTAAAACTGAAAAAATAAGAGGTTGAAATGAAGAAAAGGCTAGCTGAGTATGAGGTGCCTCAAGAAAAGCTCCTTCAAAAATAGAGTTAATGACAGAGCACACAGAAAACCTGAGATTTGCTGCTATACCAGAGTAACTGGAAGGAACAAACTATATTAATTTTATGAAAGTACAAATAAGGAACTGGAATAATGTTTCACTGTATGATTTGTTAACTGAAAAGTGTATTCTCTAAACCTGGCCATGTAAAAGCAGCCAAGGCCTGTATTAGAAAGATGTAGTCATACCAGCAGAAAGAGTCAATTCTGGCATAACTGTGTTAGAAGAAAAACTCTTAACAATTGCATACAGTAGAATGCTTGTGAACAATGATTATTCACTGTACACCAGTCAGACGAAAACCAAATTTATCCATGCAATCAGTTAATGTTGAGATACAGGTTTGAGATTCAAGATTTTGCATCCAGCTGTTTTCAGAATATTTCTTCCTAGCGGATCAAATATTATTTGATGTAAAACAGGTGAAGGAGGAAATAAAAAAGTTTATCGAACAAAAGTAAGCCAACACAGAGGGGGGCTCTGTTTCTCATTTGTCCAGCCAATAAAGCTCATAGAGAGACATTGCCAGTGAAATCTTCTCCAGTATTCCAAAGGAAAATGTTTGAGAGGCAGAGAAATGCATAGAAGTTGATAAGAAGAATTAGGAGTAATCTAGACTTAAACTAGTGTCTAGTGTTGTAAGAAGGAGATGATCAGGAAGATCACAAGCAACACCAAAAGTAGTGAATAAATGGGAGATTATAAAGCATCAGTCATATTTCTGAAACATGGCATTGCAAGAAGAAGTGGCTGAAAAAATAGACTTTTGTTGACTTTGTTATACATGTGGGTGGACTGTAAAGCATATATCCTACTTTATGTTATTAACATTTAGAAGTACCCTAAATGGAAAAAAAGAAGTAACTGTATGTAAAACAATTTTTGTTCTTGTATTTGTAAAAATATTTCATGATATAAATTGCATGTTATATTATAAAGCAGTTTTGTGCAGTGTGCAGTCAGAGATATTTTAAATACTGGGAAGTATTTTCGGTGACTGTTGTATTAACTATATGAAAGTAAAGTTTTTTCCATAGATGTAAGAAAAATTGGCTTTACAGTATAACAAGAGAAGAAAGTCTGGACTAAAGCAAGTTTAAGTTAACAGTATGATGTGATCTTCAGCTGGTGTTTGGGTGTAAATGTGTAATAAGTATAATATATGAATAATTAAGGCAATAATATCCCTTATTTTAAAAATGGTGGATATCTATATTAATGTCATTGGCTTAAGTTATAAACAAATTTTGTTAAGCAAACAGGTTTGACAAATAAGACAAAATGCTGAAAGCCATAAAAATGCTAAGTTTCTCACATCTGCAAATATATTAGCTTGTTTTTCCCTCATTAGCAGATGTTCTCAATGGGAGATAAGAAGTATGTAGCTGAAGACATTTGACCAGGGGAATTTCATACATTCTGTTCTAATTGAAATTTACAAAGATTCTTTCATGCACCTGCAAGGTTGTTAGCTATTTTCATTTCTCATTGCTGACTACTTTTACATGGAGGCAAGCTGTCTGCAGGTGAAAGCAATTAATCTTGAGAGTTCTGAGAATTCTTTGTTGAGGAAAATGCAAAATTTAAAGGTACAATGGCAAACAGTTCAGTGAAATTAAGGTTTGAAATTATGGGAAGTGAATAAGAAATAGTAGCTTCACCAGCAGCCTTAATACTTGAATGTATTTAATAGAAAAGTGCATACTTTCATTTTCTTTAAAGGTAACCAGTGTGCTTTTTCTTAGGGTTAAAAGAAAATGTTTTCTGAAAGCATATTAGTTGTTTTTCACATCTGGGAGGGGAATAAATATACTAAAAGGGCTTACAGCAAACAGTGTAAGTGGGGAAACAGGCTGAAGCATGCAATTTAACATGGGTAACCTTAATTTTAAATTAGGCAATGCCAGTGGGTATAGCTGTCAATTTGGGGCAATTGTTCCTATCAGGAGGGTTAAACTTCATTTGTATAAAATGTGTATAGTTTTGTGTGTTTGTTCTAAGTTAATAGGACATGGTATTATTCTGAAAATGCATTTTTGAGGGTATTTCATTAAAGATAAGTCTTGAAAAGAGACAAAGGATAAAATGGAGATGAGAAGAAACAACTATATAAAAGATCAGCCTGCTAAACATTAGTGTGTGTACATAACACAAAAGTTGAAAATATGCATTCAAAAACTGTTATGTATAATAGGTGGGAAGAATAGCTTTTTATCATAATGACTACTCTGTCCATATTATCTTCAAATGCAAATGACCTTACAGATATAGACAAAAGGAAAGAGTATTGAAATAGGGTTCCTATCAGATAGTCGAACTTCTGCAAGTTCGAACCTCATATGGTCGAAACCATAAGTTCGAATTTGCAGAAGTTCGAGCGTTTCAATGGAAATCTCTGTAAGGGGAGGTTTCTGTTTTGTTCAATGTGGTGCGATCTTGGAGTTTGTATATTTAAGTAGCAGGGGTGTGGGGGGTGCTCCCATATGGGTGGTGTGGGGGGCTTTCCCCTTGCTTACAACAGTTTATTTTATTTTTTTTGTTTGTTTTTTATCCATAGTCAAAGTTTTTTAACTTCAAAGAGGATGGTTCGAACATTCTGTGTAAAAAGTTATTAAACTTTGACTATGTGATATAGACCCTTGAATTAATGCAAAGAGCAAATACCATCCCTGCAGAAATGAGTATGCAGATTTCTCCATGTGAATTTAACAATGAAAGGATTTTATGATGAATATTTAACAGAATAATATCAGGAACAAATGAAAAGGTGAATAATAATAATGATTGCTAGAGAACCCCAATAGTAAAAAGAAGAGGCAAATGACAGTAATTGGAGATTTGTGATAGTAACAGGCTATTGACAAGGAAGGAGGATTATGCTGGCATGAACTTCTATTCCACCAAAAACTGTTATTATGAAGTTTAAGAAATTTAGGGAGAAACAATCAGCTTTCTGCAGGGAATATTACTTATAGCTAAGGATTGTAACTTAATTTGCAAAAGTGAGGATGTATCAGAAGGAAAAATATAACTAAAGAGGGTAGATTTCTGAAGAAATTTCTGAAGATATTTGATATGGAAGACATGAATTCAGTAGTAGGATCTTGAACAGAATTTGCATGTTATTCTCTTAGACAATAAAGTACAGTTGTGTAAGTCCTGCTTACCTGTAATAGTAGATGATCAAATTCCTCACTACATCAGTGACATTTTGGGTTGTCTGCCAAGGTAAATCAGTACTGCCCAGTTTTCATAAGCTCAGACCACTGTCCCTCTGTCTTCCTGTGACAGCTGATTGTCTGAGCATATCATGAAAGGGAAACCTTCAACTGTCACAGAAACTGATTGGACTTTTTTGCTTCCATGAAAAAGGAGAGAAAAGTATCTAAAACCAGAATCATCTAAGAAGAGTAAATTCATAACACCATGTAAAAAACAAATCCAATAACCAAATCAAAGAGGTTGAGACCCACCTCATCTATGTACAATCTGGAGAATGGTGGCTGGGTACTATCTCTGAGGCAGTGAGGAATTTGAGCATCTACTGTTATAGGTAAGTAGGAATTATACAACTGTACTATGTTCATCATTCTCAATGTTTCAGTGGCATTTTGGTTAGATTCCCAAAGCTTACCCTATCTGGTAGAAGGAAGGATAAGGATCTAGGAGCCCCTGAAGAATGGTCCTAGCAAAGCCTGCTCTGGTCCTTGAAAAATAATCCAATTTGTGATGCTTTGTAAAGATAGAACAGGGGACCAGGTTGCTGCCTCTTGAATGCTTCTAGAGTCCACCTCTTCCAATATGCAATTGGAGAGGATATGGCTCTTGTCGACTGAACCTGAACCTTGCCTTGAAGAGATTTGCTATGTTGTGAGTAATAAAAAGCAACAGTATAGGACAACCATCATGCAATAATTTGCATGGAGACAAACTGACCTTTCTTAAACAAATAGATGTTCAGCATTCTTAAAGTGCTTTGTTCTGTCAAGGTAGTTCCTAAGCTGCTTATGTGCATCTAAGGTTTGTAGAATCTATTCTTTCTTGTTTTCTTCAAACAGGATAGAATACTGGGAGATTGACAGCTTCATTCATTGGAAAATCTGAAACAACTTTAGGCATGAGTAATGGATTAGTATTTAACACAATATTGTCCTTCTGAGAAATCAGATAGGGTTGTCCCACCATGAGAGCTTGCAACTCAGATACTCACCTTCCAGATGCTAGAGCAATAAGTAAAACAGTCTTACAATTACAAAAACATAATTTAGCCTGAGAGGCAAGTTCAATAAGGGGATAAGGTTGATTTGTCAAGACCAAAGTTGAAATCCCAGAAAGGAGGAATTTACTTTCACATGCAGCACTCCTTTCGTAAACTGTTTGACCACAAAAAGTGATGAAAGGGGGGCTCCATGGGCAGACAAGATGAGATGGCCACAAAATGCACTTCGATTTAAGCATATGACATACCAACTCTAAGTAGCTCACACAAATAGTTCAAAGTCAGAGGAGTTGAAACCCTTTTGGGACCTCTGTTTTGGGGTAAGAACCATCTAGAAAACCTCTTCTAGTTGTAAATGTAAGATTTTCTAGTTGCAGGTTTTCTTAAGGTTTTGTTCCTTATGGAACAAGTGCCTAAAAGATAACAAAATAGAATTATCCAGGCTGTCAGTTGCAATTATTCTAAGCTGGGGTGTACCATTCTCCCCTTAAGCTTTGAGGAAGCTTGTGGTAATTGCTCTTGGCCAATTTCATTAAAGGGAAGAACCAGCTTAGCCTGAGCCAAAAGGAGGTTACCACAATGATCTTTGGTAATTCCTTCTGAATCTTTAGAAATACCTTGAGAATCATAGAAAAGGGTGGAAATGCATGGGAACATTCCTGACCATGGGAATTATAGAGCATCTGTCTTCCAAGCATGGTTGCAAGGATGGCGTAACAGAATGTTTTCCAGCTGTGTATTTTGAATGAAGGTGAACAGATCTACTTGAGGCATTCCTCACATCTGGATCAAGTCCTCAAAGACCTCTACATGAAGCTTCCACTCATGATGATCTATCCAGGATCTGCTTTGTCTGCCATTGTGTTTTGCTGTGACAGAATGTATTAGGCTTGAAGAGTCAGTGAATGCTGAGGACTCAGAATCCGTAAGTGATGAAGAATATTTAAGGCATGAATCACTGTTGACATCCTTTTTTAAGTTTGTGTGCTTTGACGTGTCCTAAAGACCCAAGCTACGTAATCCTCCTCTATGCTACCACTCCTGGAATAGGGTGGAAATAGTACCAGGCAGCAAACTGGAACAAAGTAAAATACAAAAGTAATCCAAAAGAGTTTATTTCTTAAGCGCTTTTCGTCTGCTACTAAAGGCAGACTTCTTCAGAGTAAACTCACCAAGACACGCACTTGGTCAAATTGCAGGCCATCAAATCTAAGAAACTTGAAAGGGACTCCAAGGCATACAAGGAAGGCTTTGCATACCCTAAACCCCACAGTAGTCAGGTTTGGAAGGGCAAAGGTAGCATACGTGGGAATGGAGCTAATATGAACTTAGCTAGTGCAGTACCCCATGACCACAACAGTTCACCCGATAACAATAGATACGGGAGTGAGGAACAGACTGTTTTTCAGGACAGTATGACAGCTGAGCCATACAATGAACTGCGTAGGAGTGAAAGATTGCTGAATAAAAATAACACAGACACCCACCAATTACACAACACAAATAGCCGGGATTTTCATCATGAACAGGGGAATTTTTTAGGAGCACGTCCCAAAGCACAACGCCAACGCCAGAACCATCATTATCCGTTGAGGAACAACCGTTAGTGGACATTATAAATTCCCCCAGGTATCACGATTTTGTATTGGAGACAGAAGAGTTTGAGTTGAGTTATGAAAATATACACCATGGGCCCACTATTATCACTAACACAATAGGTGATTTCAATGTTTACAATTTTACTAGTGTTGACATCTCAGTTGAAATGGCGGATTTGATGGCTAAAGGTTTAACTTATGTACCTGAACACTATTTCGATTTAGTTCAAGCTTTAATTGATGTCAAGCTTTTCACACGGAAACTTAACTTTAGGTTGATGATGGGAGGGGAAGCTTATTTAGTGGACAACAACAAATTACATGTTTCCAGTACGTTTAACCCTCCCTTACATCCACTGTTAGTTATGTTTGAATTAATGTGTGAACTTGATATCAGGTGGCACATAAGGAACCGTAACACCAAGCTAACACACAGAAATAGTGAAGAATTAGAAAATATTAGGTTTCTCCAAATGAATAACTTACGTATATGTAAACCCGATAAAGGCGGAGGAGTTGTAATCTTTGACAACAATGATTACTTCATACGTATGTTATCAGTTTTGGACACTGAAGCCTATGTTCTGAGTTCTAAAAATGAAATCAATACCGCCTATCAAGTAATCAAAGACCATCTGGAAGAGATGTACATTGAATGTAGGATTAACCAAGAACAGTACATTTACATGACCACGCTTCACCCCAGAATTCCATCCTTATTCGGGATACCAAAAATACATAAGAACACGAATAACCCGCCTATGCGTCCACTTATAGATAGCCGTGGATCACCCACCTATGCTTGCGCAAAAGTTGTTGACCACATCTTAAGGAAATATGTCATCATGGAGCCACAGATCTGTAAAGATTCATGGACATTTCTATCTAAAATCAATGAAATACACTTTGAAGCACACCACAACCTGCTGACAATAGATGTTAAAGATCTATATACCAGTATTCCCTGGATATAGCTATTGAATGGGTCTGTGACAGGTTAAGAGCTAGGAGGCTAGGAGTGATGAGATTTCATTGGTAGCAGAACTACTGGACCTCACACTACCTAGGAACTTCTTTATGTTTGGCGACAACTTTTATTTGCAGAAGGTGGGAGTAGGGATGGGTTCACCGTATGGAGCTAGCGTGGCCAATCTTGTAATGGCACAATGGGAACATCTTTACATCTTGAACAATCCTACATTTTCTGACCAGTTGGTCTACTACACCCGGTATTTGGATGATATTTTCATTCTCTTTAATGGGAATGAACAACATGCTACTTCATTCATTGAACATTTGAATAATTCCACTGATTTCCTTACTTTTACCTCTTCGTTCAGTAGTACTGAGGTGGCATATTTGGATATTCTTTTAACTAAAGACATGAATATGGCATGTTTCACTTCGAAAATATATAGGAAACCACTTTATTCCAACACTCTACTACATTTCACAAGCTGCCACCCTTACACACAAAAACGTGCAGTAGTGAAAGGACAGCTTGTTAGAGCAGCGAGAATTAATAGTAGAGAAGTAGATTTCATAGAAGAATGTAACACACTTAAAACTATGTTTCTTAGTAGGGGTTATCCCTGTAGTTTACTTAATGAACTTATAGATGAGATCACCACCAAGAGGAACAACAATTTTTATGTGCCACTTCTGCAAATGAGAGCGATAGAGAGTATGGTAACAGCAGTAAGTTCAGTGAGTTCTGGGAGAGTAGACAGGTCAGAAATTCCTAGATTTATCACTACATTTTCAGTTGACAGTACTACTTTGTGGGAAATTATTCAGAATAACTGGCAACTATTTGGGGTAGACTCGACCATATCGAACAAATTAGGACCCAACCCTTCAGTGACATACAGAAGAGGTAGGAACCTTAAATCTTGGTTCGAAATGAAATCTACGCTGGTGAGAACCCCAGGAATGTTTAGATGCCACAACTGTAATTATTGCAGGTTCATTATAGAATCAAATAGATTCAAAACGAACAAAGGTGAATTCAAACTTAAACATAGATATACATGTAATTCTAAACAGATAGTATATTTAGCTATATGCCAAAACTGTACATCACTGTATGTAGGGAAAACCGAACGCAAATTCAAAGACAGAATTTACGAACACCAGTATGCTATCAGGAAGCAAAAGTCAACAAATGCATTAGCCAAACATGTATTGGAGAATTCAAATCACCAATTTAAATTCATTGGTATCGACCAAGTTCAACAAGATAGTAGAGGTGGCCCAGCCTCATTAAAATTACTAGCGTTGGAACTGGGATGGCAAATTAGGTTGGAAACATACCACCCTCCAGGGCTCAATGAAACATGTTCTATAGGGTGCATACTTAGTCTACTTAGTTTAAATAGATAGATATGTAACAATATTAAAACATCCCTAATCAATTTGTTAAGGTCTGTTTAGAACATAAGACAAAGTTATAGTTCAACAAGTTATTACAATAATATGGAATGTAAACCAAACGTAATGGAATGCACATTTGTGACTACTTCCAATAACACTGTTATGTGAGTTTTAGATTTTTGACTTTAGAAGGATTTGTATTCATTTATATGTAATACATATACTTTGACATATTTTATATTTATATATATGGTTATTTTATATATATGTTTTATTGGTATGACTTAGTCAGTAAACAGGATGTTTATTGTAAGATGTTCTATTGCAATTTATGTAATTATGTCATGATTTTTAGTACTAAATGTATTTTAGCTACTGTTGCTTTAAATATGTAATGACTGTTCGTTAACAATGATCAACTAATCATGCTTTTAGTATAAGTTAGGTGTGTAACTTGATGAGTTTACTCTGAAGAAGTCTGCCTTTAGTAGCAGACGAAAAGCGCTTAAGAAATAAACTCTTTTGGATTACTTTTGTATTTTACTTTGTTCCAGTTTGCTGCCTGGTACTATTTCCACCCTATTCCAGGAGTGGTAGCATAGAGGAGGATTACGTAGCTTGCTTTTTGTTTTTCTTTAGTTGGTTTTGTTATTTCTCAAGTATGGTGTCCTAAAGACCCCACAGGCCTTGCACTTGGAGTCCTATGGACAATGCTCCCAACACAAAATCTGAAGAGTCTGTCTGGATAGATTGGAGTAAGGTATAAAGAGAAAAATGAAGTATTGGATTCAGAAACAGTTGATCCATCCATAACTGCAATTTCTGTTCCACATAACCTGGAAATCCAAGGGATGAAGGTGCTAGGTCAAACAATTTTTGTAAGTACCATTGAATTTTTCTCATGTGTAGTCTGCCTTGTTTTATCATGAAGATCACTGATGCCATGAGGCCTAGAATTTTTGAGGAACTCTATTGCTGAGACCAGAACTAGAAAAGAGAAATCCAAAAAATGCCCTGTTAAGTCAGAACTTTGTCTTCTGGCAGAAAGGCCACTCTTTATACTGTGTCTATCCAAGACCCCAAGAAAACAATTCATTGAGAGAGCATGAAGAAGTGCTTTTGAAGGTTCAGTTTGAAGTTCAGGTGGGAAAGAAGGAATGCAACCTTGTCTAACAACTTCAAGCACATGAACACACAATCTGCACAAATCTGCAAGTTATCTAATAGTGGAAAAATGTGGATTCACAGATTCTGCAATAAGCAATGGCTGGTGCCAAATACTTTGTGAATACTTAAGGTACAGTAGACAGCCCAAAGGGAAATACAGAAAACTGATAATGTAAGCGAGACACAGCAAATATCAAAAATTTCATGAAATTAGGAGCAATGGGAATATGATGACAATTGTCCTTAAGATGTAGCATCTGTTTGAAAGATTAGGTTGGATGCAATTCTAGGACCCACTGTAAGGTGACCATTTTGAATTTTGGAACTTTTACAAAGGCATTTAGAAAGGACAAATATAGGATGGGTCTCCACCAGTGTTCCTTTTGTGATACCAAAAAGATTCTGAAATAAAACCATTTGCCTTTGTGTATCACAGAAACTGGTTCTATGTCCTCTGTTCTTACCATGTGATAGATCACTGGAAGAAACAGTCAGCTTTGTTTGTTCCAGTGGATGTGACTGAATTCCCCTGAAGGGGGGAGGATTTTCTATCCACTGTCAAGTGTATCCTCTCAGAATTATTATTACAGCCCATTTGTCTGAGACTATTTGCAGATAGGCTACAGGGTTGAGACACAGTCTACAGGAAGGGAGAAGTGAAGGAAGGGCAAGACAAGGGTAGAGGGGCTATGACTTGGCACAGTAATTTCCTTTACAGTGAGTTGATTCTTTTGGGGAAAGTAACCTCTCTTGGTTGGGTTTGAAGAATGTTCCTCCTGCCATTTCCTTTTGGATCCCTGATGTTTGTTTGGCTGGGATTTTTGTTCATTCTGCCCCTTGAAGGAAGACACATTGTTTCAGGAGAAACATCCCAGATTCCCCATTCATTAATTTACCTCTGTTGTTACATTGAGACAGAGGGCCCAAACACGAGTAAAGAACTTAAAGGTGGTTTCAGAATTTTGGGTTTTAAATCAGTTCTGATTGCATAACCAAGCATACTGTCTTAATACATCAGAAGAAACAGCACTTCTGAAGACTGCATCTGCACATTGAATCATGCCTCGCAAAGCATGTTAAGAAATCTGGGTCAGATTGGAAACGATTTAATTCATATAAGACTTTTGCTCTGCAATAAGGATGTAGCAAAATCATCCAACTGTACACACAGTGTAAAATAAATTTCCACATATAGACTGGATAAGTTAATACTCTAAAAGCTATATTACTAGAAAAAGACAGGGTTGAGACAGAGCCTGCAGGAAGGGGGTTAGAGAAGGAAGGGCTAACCATTTTCCCTCATTATCAGGGGGTGTTGGATTAGATATAGCCAAGGACCTTTTATTTGAGGAGGCAGGTGAGAGACCGTAGCTGGGTCAGCAGTCAAACGAGAAAAGAGACCTGTCATATACAAGGAGACCATATATTTTCTCTGAGTCTTTGTAGGGAGTGCTGGAATAGATACTGGTATCCTGCAGGCAGCTTTATAAACATATTCCAAGGCTGGTAAGAGAGGATGGATAGCCACAGAACTGGGCATATCATCCTCAATAAAGTCATATACCCTGCCTAGATCTTGAATAGTTCCCAACTGCTCCCAAGGAAAAACATCAGTAAATCTAGCAATCATCTAAAGAAAAGTGAATACTTGTTTTTACTTAAGCTCAGATTCACCTTGGAAAGAATCTGAGTGACTGGCCTCAGTGTTATCTAGAGAATTACCATTGTCATCATCAGATTCCTCATCATTCTCAGGAACAACAGAAATGTCTTTAGATAAACTTGCACTAAAGTCATGTATGGGAACACAAGCACTAGAACAGTCTTAGTCAATGAAACCACATCATCCTTATATACAACATAATCTGATTAACAGCTGTATGATGAAACTTCTAGATAAAATATCTGGGGACAAAATATTATGTCTGGTAAGGGGTCCCTTTCCCCAGACTACTCCTGCATCTAAAGGGTTTGGTTCTCCCATACACCTGCACCAGATGCTGGAACAGTCCCAGAAGATGTGTCTAAACACTATTCCATAGTGGCCAACAAAACTACACAAGAGGGAGAACGAGCAAAACGTAAGCGGTCTGTGGGCTGAGCAGTGGCCATCTAGAAATCATTAGCCATAAGCTGAGGCATATTTTCTTTTCTTTTTGGTCTTTTTAGATGCAATGGGAGTTGATGGGGGTACCAGAGTTAGGATCCATCAAATCAGAGGGAAAAAAATCAGCAGAATAATAAACTGGGAGTACTAGATAATGCATCACAATAAGCACTTAAAGTTTCTAGTAATAAGTTGTGTCCCCACACAACTAAACATTGTCAAACTGCCCAGTTATCACAAAAATGTTTGAAATGTTTTAAGATTTATTTTATAACTGACAGAAGTTAAATAATTTCCAGTACACAAAGTCCAAACACCAGAGCTATTAATGTGCTAAACCAATGTTAAGAATTCACTCCACACACTTTAACCATGTTAAACTGCCGTAAAATAAGAGAGCAAAATCTCTACAGCATATTCTAATAACTTCATTCACAGTAAAAGCTTGATCAGAGTTGTACAAATAGTAAATAATGTATAATTGCTGGAAAATTCCAAGTTCTGCAATATTTTCCTGTTAAAAGATGAAAATAAGCCAGAATAAAAACAGCAAAGACAGGCACAATTAATGTGTGGTTCTAGCAGCATAAGATAGCCCCTACTGTCTAACAGCACATTTATGCACTGCACTTCTGACAGAAATACTGAAAGTTTCCTCAGAAATTGTAAAAACAAGCATTTCTCAGTAAACATTGTTACAAGAAGAAATTACCACAAGAATTACTGTAAACACTGACAGAAATAAAATATTTAAAAATATTTTTTAAATAAACATAAAAATGGAGACAGATTAATAAATCTAGTAATAAAATGAAAAGAAGAGGGTCCCCAAATGGGGTTTATCTGAGCAGTAACCTGGAAAAAATCACCATTCGATCCTGTGAAGAGTCAGAGGACTTTCTTCTTTGGATGGTAGAAAAAGTCTGAATAATCACTTCCTGTGATGGCTGAAAGTTTCCCTCTCAGGATATGCTCAGCCAATCAGCTGTGACAGGAAGGGAGAGGAAGGAGAATGTGAGCTTTTCTAAAGCTGACTGGGTTACCTTGTCAGATAAACCAAAATGCCACTGAGGGCCGAGACAGTGAGGATGATGAACATCTAGGCTAGACTGAATAGAAATTATATTTCACAGGGCCATGTGCATTTAATTGCAAGTTTGACACATCCAATAAATATTTCACATCATGACCTGATAAAAAGTAAGATAAAAATGCAAGGTAATGGTGTAAAAATGAGAAACTGCTTTCCCTCTTATCTGTTAAAAAGAGATGAATTTAATGAAAGGGTAGTAAGAATTATTCTACAATTATTAGAGAAGACAGAAATGTCTTCAGACATGACAGCTAGTGAGTGTTATAAAATGATAATGTTATTTAAGAATAGGATAGAAATAAGAGAGAAAGAGAAATGGCTAAGAAGTAATAGGAATTATTTAGAGGGGCTGACAAAGATTAAAGTATTGCAGAATATAGGGAATCTCACAGAACAAAGAGTTGGAGTAACTGCAGAGGTGGAATAACTGCAGAGTGCCAAAGAAAAATAAGGGAGCATTTGAATAAAATGCATAAGTTTAGAAAGATTGCTACTAATCAAATATTTTGTATAACAACTCCAGACACAAAAACTTTTAGCACAATGACTTAGGCAACAGTAGGTAGGGTTGTTGCGAAACACAGGGAGCCTGTGACAAGAAAAATAACCAGAGATGCCATAAAAGTATTAGAGATATTTTGGAAATTTTATGAAAACCTGTATAAAGCAGAGGAATTTGGAAACCAAGAAAGATTATGGAAGACTTAATTATGACAAGTTTAGTGGAAGATGAAGCTCAACAAGTAATAGTTAAGATAGGAGGAGATGATAAAAATGGTGATCTATAATCAATTTCCAGGGAATTCTTCAGGAACAGATGGTATTTCTTTATCAGTTTGGAACTTAAGAAGGAAGAAAGTGATACAGATTTGGATGCTTTTGTTTAATAGTATTTTATAAGGAAGAGAAGCACCAGCATCTTGGAAGAAAGAGGGTAAAGGTTCATCATACATAGATTCATTTAGATACATTTCAGTTTTAAAGCAGGATTATAAAGTGTTTGTTTATTTCTATGCTAGCCAAAAAATGGCAAAGGTGTTGCCAAAATTTATATTTATGTATATGGATCAATATTATTTTGTGCAGGGTCGCAAACATTTGATAATGTTAATTGAACAATGAGGATCCAGAGGGAAGCAGAATATAAGAAAATACCACTGTTGTTGGTGGGTCTTGATGCAGGAAAAGCATTTGACAGAGTAAGCTGAGATCTTATGAAGAGATCAATAGAAGCATTTGCATTCCCTGATATGACAATAAGGTTAATTAGGAGGATAGGAGCCAACTCAAGCTGTGGCTGCCAATGGTATATTGTGATCATTTTACTACCCTGGTAAACAAACTAAATAAAGAGATATATGAAGGATCGGAGTCAAGAGTTAAAGTGGAAAGTTTCTTCTCTGATAAGTTGTGTTTGAAGAGAGGAACTAGGCAGAAGTGTCCTCTATCCCCTTTGTCATTTGCTTTATATTTAGAGCAACTGTCAGAGAAAAAAAGGACTCAGAAATTCAGAGATATAATGGGCATGGGTAATAAAGAAAAGCTGTTTTCACTTGCAGATGATTGTATTTTGTACTTGATAAAAACAGAAAAGAACATATTGATGTTGTGGAACATTCTGGGACGGTTTCAAATCATTTCAGGATATAAAATTAATGAAGATAAAACAAAAGCTATAGCCATAAATTATGCACCCACACATGAATTGGTCCAGCAATATCCATAATTATGAGGACACAATAAGTTGAAATATTTAGGAGCGTGGATTAAAAAGACTGTGACAGCTAAGTATATGTGAAAAGAGGTGGGCTGTGTGGCCATCCCTGGGGAGATATGACCACAAATCAGTCTCTCTAGAAGTAATTATAACACAAGACCCTCCCCCCTTAGCAACAACTAGACTAAAAAACTTCTCCAAGGTCAATTACAACCTCTTATGTGACAGCATACATAACTTCATAGCCCCCCCCACAGATGGAACAGACACCTATACTGAGTTATACATCAATGCTTTATACAAGCACCTATATAATTGTATTGACTCTGCTGTACCTGATAGAACCAAAGCAAGATCTTCAAGGAAAAACAAACCTGCTTGGTGAACAACAGCCATTAATAGGCTATACAATAGCAGAAAGAAATTGCTGTCTAAGAGTAAGAAGGAATGGTCAAAAAACGGAAAACGCTCCCTCCTCAACTTAAACAAGCAAATAAGACTCCTAATGAAGTCCTCCAAAGCTAACTACAAATCCAAATTAGCTTCCCTAACTAAGGATAACCACAAGGCATTCTTTAGTAACATCTGTAACCTCAAAGGTATGGCTCAGATTTGCGCTGAACTCATAGTTAATGGTACTACATATACAGAACCTGTGGATATAGCAAACCTACTGACTGAGAGGTTCATTGAAAACATCACTCCCCTGTCTCTGCCACGTATACCCCAAAGCATCCCTAACACCTAGTATCTCTGAGGAGCAGGTCTTAAATACCCTCTCCAAGGCCAAAAACACAGCCTCTATGGGATTAGACAACATCCCGGGCTGTGTTCTCCATGGGTTAAAACAGGAATTTGCATCACCATTGGCAACACTTTTCAATCACAGCCTAAGCACTGGCTTCATCCCATTGGAATGGAAAACAGCTACCATCCCATCATCCCTTTGCATAAAGAGGGTGCATCCACGGACCCCAGGAACTATACACCAATTAGTCAGACCAGCCTTATCTGCAAGGCCATGGAATGAATCATTATGGACCTTATTAACAAAGATATAGAAAATTACCAAATGCTCAACTTCACCCAATTTGACTTTGTCAAGGGAAGATGATGCCTGTTAAACTTGATGGACTTCTTTGAGACAGTCACCAAAGCCCTAGATGAGGGCAAATCTGTGCATACGGCCTACCTAGACTTATCCAAGACCATTGACACAATTCCCCACTCAGACATCATTGATTAACTCACCCAGCTGGGTACTGACATATATATTATCAGGTGGGTTTTAAACTGGCTCACTGATAGAACTCCTAAGCTCAAACTAGGGGACTCCACCTCCTCCAGCAGACCCATAACCAGTGGTGCTTCACAGGCATCAGTTCTGGGACCCCGACTGCTCAGAATCTACTTCTCCAAAGTACAGGCTCTAATTCCCCTACTCTGGACACAATAGAAGAATCTTCATGAGTTCTGTTCAAGCAGCTTTATTTTCTACAAACACATCACTATAGAAGCTTACCGACTTTAACTTAAGTAACTTATATACAAACTAACAATTGCAATCATGCATGCCCTCACTCTGGCTGCTCTTACAAAATGGCACTAAGGGTTGCACGTGTCTGGAATTTATACATGCACGTACAGCCTTGACATGCTTCTTTAAAGATACAGCACACATCACTTGCATTCTGATCTACATCCTCCCTCTTTGAGAAGTAGAGCATATAACGCTATGAGTCTATTTATCATGCAGAAATCACAGGCAATTCTTTTTCATGCATTACACAATACCAAGCGCACACACACACACACACATATATATATATATATATATATATATATATATATATATATATAATTAAGTCCACATTGCTGTGTATTTCACATTAGGCTTTGATACTCACCCATATCATGTGACATAAAACTAGGAATTAGATTTAGCAACTGGAACTGTATCTGCAAACTGTTTGACCTGTGGAATGTCTGGAACATTTTCTGGCATGGAATCAGAATTTTGAACACATTCTGGTATAGAAACAGTGTCTGATTCACTCTTAGGTTTGAAGTCTGCATTACAGAAACAGTGTTGTGATGGTGATGATGATTCTGGTACAGGAAAAAGATGTTTATGGTTCCTCCTATATTCCACACCCTCTGAGTTTACCAGGTAGGATCTTGGCTCAGCACAGATGCCTGTAATCTGTCCAACTCGATCAAAACCTTTTGTTGTCTAGATTCGTACCGCCTTTCCTTCCCTCAGTGGTTAAAGTAATCTGCTCAATCTGTCATAACTAGATTTCTGGATATTACACTTCTTAACCAATTGAGCCTTGATGGTTTTGTTGTTCTTGGATTTAGGCTTCAATAAACTGGAAGTAATGGGTAGTGTATTTCTAGTTTGCCTGGAAAGTAATCTTTGAGCAGGTGAGCCAAGAATATCATCACAGGGTATGTTTCTGATATTAAGCAAATTCAAGAACACATTAGTGTTGTCACGCTTTGACTTTTCAAGTAAATGCTTTGCACTCTGTACTGCACATTCAGCTAGACCATTTGAATGAGGATATTCAGGACTACTAGAGATATGTGCAAAGTCCCAGTCTTTTGCAAATGTATGAAACAATTGGCTAGTAAATTGAGTACCATTGTCAGAAAGAACTTTGTGTGGACTACCATAAACTGAAAAATGATGTTTCAACTTAGTAATAACAGCAGTGGATGTTAGGTTAGGTAGTAGATCAATCTCAAACCAATTTGAATAAGATTCTACCAAAACCAAGTAGTATTGATTGTTCTACTCTAAGATTTCAGCTGCAACTGTTGACCAAGGTAGTTGAGGAACTGGGCTTAGCTGAAGTGGTTCTCTTTGCAAATGCGGTCTAGTACTATTGCATACCAAACATGAAGAAAGTAATGCATCAATGTATTTTGTTAATGAAGGCCAAAATACTAGTTCTCTCACTCTTCTCTTAGTAGATGTGGAACCTGGGTGACCACGATGCAAAATCTAGATGCATTCTTGTAAGGAAGTAGAAACAACAACTTTAGAACCTTTGAAAATAATGTCATCTTCCATCAACAATTCATCTCTGTAAGGTTTGCATTTCTGGTGGTACACTAGATTGCTTTGACAACCACCCAACATTAATGCAGTGTTTGAGCTTCTGCAAAATTGGATCAGTCTGAGTATGATCTCTCAAATCATCTGCACTGACATCACATCAAAGTTGAAATTCTCTGCCTGAAGCTGTTCTATCATATCTCTGGGTGATCTGGATAAGGTATCCATAGGCGCCGGAACCATAGAGCGAGGGGAGGGAGCGAGGGAGCGCCCCCCCCCCCCCACTATTTACAGCTGCAAGACCATGGAGTTTTTCTTTAAGGATGGCCCAATGGAGGATTCATGCATGCGTTGCACACTAACAAGAATTTTAAAACAAAAGTGCGTGAAAGCCTGGTAAGAAATGCTCCGTTTTATTCATTTTATATTTATTTATGAAGGCAGGGCTGTGCTCCGTTGACCATTTTATTTACTTATGAAGCAGGTCCGTTTCATTGACAAAAGTGCACGGAAGCCCGGTAAGAAATGTTCCGTTTTATCCATTTTATATTTACTTATGAAGGCAGGGCTGTGCTCCATTTTATTTACTTAGAAAGCAGGTCTGTTTTATTGAAGGCAGGGCTGTGCTTTATTTACTTATAGCAGGTCCATCTGTTTTATTGAAGGCAGAGCTGTGCTCCATGTTAAGAAGGTCCGTTTTATTGAAGGAAGGGATGTGCTCCATTTTATTTACTTATGAAGCAGGGTAGGTCCATTTTATTGAAGGCAGGGCTTGTTTTATTTACTTATGAAGCAGGTCTGTTTTATTGAAGGCAGGGCTATGCTTTATTTACTTATGAAGCAGGTTCATTTTATTGAAGGCAGGGCTATGCTTTATTTACTTATGAAGCAGGTTCATTTTATTGAAGGCAGGGCTGTGCTTTATTTACTTATGAAGCTTTATAATGGAAGGCAGATCTCTACTTTATATATTTAGGAAGCAGGTCTTTTTTTATTGAAGGCAGAGCTGTGCTCCATTTACTTATGAAGCAGGTCCATTTTATTTACTTATGAAGCAGGTCCGTTTTATTGAAGGCAGAGCTGTGCTTCATTTTATTTATTTTATTTATAATGCAGGTCCATTTTATTGACAAAAGTGCAGATCTGTTTTATTGACAAAAGTGCGCAGAAGCCCGGTTTATTCATTTTATACTTATGAAGGCAGGTCTGTGCTCTGTTTTATTTACTTATGAAGCAGGTATGCATGTGTATGCGTGGTTTTATTTACTTATGAAGCAGGTGTGTGTGTGTGTGTGTGTGTGTGTGTGTGTGTGTGTGTGTGTGTGTGTGTGTGTGTGTGTGTGTGTGTGTGTGTGTGTGTGTGTATGGTTTTATTTACTTATGAAGCAGGTGTGTGTGTGTGTGTGTGTGTGTGTGTGTGTGTGTGTGTGTGTGTGTGTGTGTGTGTGTGTGTGTGTGTGTGGTTTTATTTACTTATGAAGCAGGTGTGTGTGTGTGTGTGTGTGTGTGTGTGTGTGTGTGTGTGTGTGTGTGTGTGTGTGTGTGTGTGTGTGTGTGGTTTTATTTACTTATGAAGCAGGTGTGTGTGCATGTGGTTTTATTTACTTATGAAGTGTGAGTGTGTGTGTTTTTATTTACTTATGAAGCAGCTGTGCTTTGTTTTATGAAGTAGATGTGTGTGTGTTTGTATGTGTGTGTGTGTGGGGGGATGCCCCAGTTACCTATAACTGGTGATTAGAATTACCCAGGCTCAAACACTGTACCTTAGATACAAGAGTCTGCATTCTTTGTGGTTTTCTGGCAAATCAGTGAGAACAGAATTCACTAAATAATGAAAGCCTTTAAGTTTCAGTCTTCCCTATCTTTTTTGGAAACACAAGTTTACACAAAACACTATTTTAGCAACTGTCTAAGATTATACAAGCAATATTTAAAATGTATCCCTGGTTTTGGTCCTTTGCCCTCCCCAAATAAATTTTGGCTTTTTTCCAGATTTTTTCTGCTGTGAAATTGAGTGATTTAGTTGTGTCAAGTGGATGGTGCAGTGGTAGTGTTGTTGTCTCACACCAAGAGGCTCTCTGGTTCATTTCTTGGCTCGGGTGCCTTCTGTGTGGAGTTTGTATGCCCTCCCTGTGTTTGTGTGGGTTTCCTCCGGATGCTGTGATTTTCTCTCACATTACAAAGACATGCATTTGGAGCATTTCTCCCTGTGTGTCTGCTGAAAACTGGCTTTGTTCTAAGTTGGAATTTCCTAGTAAACATTAAATAAATAAAAAAAATTACAAGAAGCTGGGAGCTTCAGGGAAAGAGAAGTTTAGTGCTGCTTATTCCAAGTCTGTTTGCACTGTTAGTAGCACAACAGATAGTAGCCTTACTTTTGATTCAGACGGCTGGGAGTTCTACTCCCACAGTATGCAGATGGATTGTTGGTACTGTACTGTGTTGCACTTTAAAGGGAGTGGATGCTGCAGTAATGTGAATATCCTCCTTTGGAGGAGGTAGCTAGTAACTATGAACCTGTTATCAGTTTGCTATCCATTCCCTATTGCAATGTTACTAGCTTATCATTTTTTAATGGAACATAGGCAAATTATTCTATAAGGGCAACAGCCACTTTATTTGTAGATGAAACAATGAAATATACAGTTGTTTCCTAGCAGTAACCTTTTCATTAGTTAGAGATACCTTTAATGTGGAATTATTTAAATGACTTACTTCTGCAGACGTTTTGCATATTTACTGATATTGGTGGATTGTAATGACAGAAGTTTGAATGGCCTTTTATGGTTGAAATTTTCAGAAATGGATAGTTTTTGTCATTATTGGTTCATACATTTTGTTTCAGAAGACTGTTCAAAACTACAAATTTAAAACCCATTCTAACAACTGGTGCTGTATTATACAAGGAATATAATTTAATACAATCAGAAAGGTGAATTAAAGAATGCATACATGTATGCATGGCCCTAAAAATGTTTGAAAACAGCCCAGAGGAAAGTGTGAAAGGCTCCAAATCATGGGCAAATTTTAAGCTTTACTCTTGTTACCAAAGCAATGGATGAAGGTAAACAGTTCATACCACATTACCTTGACCTGGCCAAGCCTTTTGACACAATCCCCTACTCAGGTGTAGTACAAAAGATGAATAATGTAGGAGAAAACACTTGCATCACTAGCTGGATTGCCAACTTGCTTATAGGATGCAGGAGATCAAAACAGGAGAAGAGACCAGTCACCAATGGAGTCCCCCAGGGTTCGGTGCTGAGACTTTCTGTTTGGCATATACATCTCAAAAGTAAAAGGAAATACCAAAGGGCTTTGGCCAGCTAAGTTTGAGATGACTGCAAGCTAGGAGTAGTTATTGAATCCCTAAATGATTAGCCATCATGCAGGAAGGTTTGTCCCAAATAATAACTGGTGTCAAAATCAAGACAATGCCCTCTGAGAGCTGACCCAATTATTTGGCATTTGGGAACTTTTGTGTACAGTGACCTAACTTTTGACCAGCATGTGCCCAGAGTCATAAGAAAGCCTATCTATATTGCACAGCTTATAAACAAATTGATTGTGACTAGATCTAGATATGCTGTTGTCCCCCACTACAAAGCTCTCATTAGGTCAATCATTTTATATAATGCCCACTTTGGCATGTATCTGTCCAGCCCCATGCAACAAGTGGAATACCTTCAGAGATACTTTACTAAAAGGATACAAGTCCTAAACAATAGGTCTTGCATGGACCACCTCAAAGATTTATTACTATACTCAGTATCCTACACAGTGCTTAGAGGTGACATGTCCTGCACACAAGGCGTCCTCCAACCTAATACAGATGGACCTACTGAACATCAGCAAGTCAAATGGCATCAGAAATACTCAGTCCAGGTATCTAACCTGAATGTTGTGGAGAGATGGATATATATCACAGAGGCCCCCACTGTTCCTGAACAGACTGTCCATATAAATAAAACAAGTCTCATCCATCCATGTTCAAATGCAACTAGGATCTAATGATGGGTAATAGAAAATGTACTCCAAGATTGCCTCTCATGCCACTAATGGACAGAGACAGTTCCTAAATGCTGCATCACTTACATGGGGCCCATCAAATTATGTATGGTATTATCACAGTTATTCTCACGAGGGCTAATATACAATTATTAGCCATGGAATAGGTAAGACCAATCAGAAAATGTTAATTCAAGCACCAAAATGGAATTGGCTAAGCTTAAAATGTCCTCCAAGTGCACCCATGTTGTGGTAGTAAATAGTTTTAAAAAATTGCACTAAGTGCCCGTCTCACCCTCCGCCCCCCCCCCCAGTCTTCAACAGCTTCCAGCGCCTATGAAGGTATCAGCTAGATAAAGCAATTTGCCTTTCATGTAGACCATTTTGAAATTGTACTTTTGCAATCTGAGCATCATTCTTTGTAATCTCGGTGGAGCGGAATACATAGACTTCTTTATAATAGTAACTAGACGTTGGTGGTCAATTTCAGTCTGAATAGTTCGACCATAAACATAATCATGAAACTTAAAACATGCAAATGTTGTGTCTTTCGGCTTTTTCTGGTTAGGGGTCACCACAGCGGAACTCCGGTCCGCTAATGATTGGCAGTAGATTTTTACGTGCCGAGTTGCCAGCTCTGACGCACAACCTTCAATGAAGGTACACCCATTCATGCATGTCTCCACACAGAAGACGCTCTAGGTGAGAATTGAACAGGACAACATTTTACTGTGAGGCGACAATGCTACTGCAGCACCACCACCGCAGTAAACTTAAAACATGCAAATATTATTGCCAAAAGCTCCTTCTCAATCTGAGCATACTGCATCTCAATATGGGTTAGTGTTCTAGATTCACAGGCTACATACCTCTCAACCTGGAAGCATGACAAATCTGGACAAAGCCCCATGAAAAACAGGTACAAATCTGTACAGTGATTAACATACAGTTTGTATATATAATTATGTAACCCCACCCACTCAGATGGAATTGTGGGATACCAACTTTCAAATGCAAACTGAAGAACAAACAACCAAAATATAGCCCCAGAACCTGTAGTAAATGGTAACTATATTTTTTTAATGTGTAGCAATGATGTTCACTGGGAAGAGAGAAGATGAACCTTAGGATTTTGTTTCTGGTGACTTGCAGTATGTGGGTTTTGTGGTAAAAGTAGGGTATTTAATGGTAGGCAATATTCTAATCTTAGCAAAAGAATATTATAGTTTGCTAGGACCTCCAAAAGTCATTCTCCATGGCCTACTCATCAGTAGTGTAGGTAGGGTTTGTGCTGCCCAGGGATGTCTTTGAGTTTGCCACCCTTTCCCCCTCACAAAATCATGGTTGAATGGGCCCTCTATTACACACCCCCCTGCAGTCATTCCAATGCCCCATTACTTGGCTATTTTTCCCCATTTACCATAAACACTGTAATGTGCATACTCTTTACTTCTACAATAATTATTTAGATTTCATATGAAACTTTTATTTAACATTTTATAGCACAAACACTAATAGACATCTGCTAAACAAAGCAACACTGTCTCACAGTGAAAATAGCATTAAAACTTCTCTGACCTTGAAAGTAAACACACATTCATTGAAACAGCATTAAAACCTACATTCAAAGAAAATGCACCTGGCCAGTGGTGGATAAAGATTACCTTTGGACTGTTTTATGTTCTTTGATACACCTTTCTGATTGTATTCAATTATATTCCTTGTATAATGCAGCACACTTGTCAGAGTGTGTTTTAAATTTATTGTGTTGAACATTTTTCCAGTAAGCAATGAAACAAAATGCATGACCCAATAATGACAAAACTGCCCAGTTCAGAACATTTCCATCATAAAAGTCTACTCAAACTTCTACAATCCACCAGCATCAGTAAATATGCACAATCTCTGTAGAAGTAAAAGTCATCTAAATAAATCTACATTAAAAAGATCTGCAACTAATGAAGAGGTTGCTGCTAGCAAACAACTTTATATTTCATTGTTTCATCTACAAATAAAGTGCCTGTTGCCCTTGAGGAATAAATTGCCTATGTTACATTAATAAAAAAGATAAGCTAGTAATACTGCAATAGAGAATGGATAGCAAACTGATAACAGATTCATAGTTACTAGGTATCTCTGCCAAAGAGGACATTCTCAGGACTGCAACAGCCACCCCCCTTTAAATTAACAATACAGTACAGTACCAGAAATCCATCTACATACTCGGAGAGTAGAACCCACAGCCTTCTGCATTCAAAGCAAGTATTCTACCTGTTGTGCTACTAACAACACAAACAGACTTGGCATAAGCAGCACTAAACTTCTCTCCCCTGAATAACTATGCAGCACAAGAAATCTGGAAAAAGCCAAACTTTATTGGGTGGGGGACAAAGGCCCAAAACCAGGGACACATTTTAAATATTGCTTGTATAATCTTAGAAAAGTTGCTAGAATAAAATGTTTTGTGCTGCCATAAGTTTCCTGAAAGATAGGAAGAATGAAACTTAAATGGTTATCATTATTTAGTGAATTCAGTTCTCACTAATTTCCTAGAAAACCACCAAATTTAAGAGGAACAGACCAAAGAGCCAAACATTTCAAGCACTTAACACAGGTGGTAGTGGGGGTAGGGAATTCAGGCTGTTGCTTTGAGCCTGAGTAACACTAACCACCAGGTATACTTAAATGGGGCATTAAACACACACACACGCACACACGCACACACGCACACACACACACACACACACACACACACACACACACACACACACACACACACACACACACACACACACACACCTCGGAACTTGCAGCTTACACACACACACCTCGGAACTCGCAGCTTACACACACACACACACACACACACACACACACACACACACACACTTTGCAAACGGCAGACAAAATACAGAAGCTATGCCACTAAGCAGCATTACAGGCCCATTAGTTCTTTTTTCTTACATGGAGGCTGAGACATGTGGTCTGACTCTGCAAAACTATTCCCTAGTTCCCTCCAAATAATTCAAAATAAATATCTGACTGAGTCCAACAGGCAGTATCTGATATCATCACGTACACCCCAGTAGGCTGGTGATATGTGGTGATGTCAGCCATAAATTTAAAGTGGCAATAAAAATAAAATAAAATAATAAAAAAAAAAATCAGAAATTAAAAGGGCCACTCAGGAATTCGTGGAACCCCATTATTTTGTCCTCAAAACCAGTAAATTTCATGGAATTTGGTATGGCTGAGAGGTGTGATAGGCTACTGATCTGCCCTCTTGAAGTAGAATTGCATCAAAACCAAATTTTGAAGCATCACAGGAAAGAGTAACTGGTTTGTTCAGATCATAGTATCTTAAGGTAGGTGGGGTGGAAATTTTCTGCTTAAGGTCTTCAAATGTCTTCTGGTGCTGTTCCAACCATGACCGAGCAATATTTATGCATGTTAGCTCTCTTAAAGGTGTTGTCAACTCATGGATGTCTGGTATAAACTTGCCTAAACAGTTGACCACGCCTAGAAAAGATTACTTGTACATTATCTGGTGTTGACAACTCAACAATAGCTGCTTGCATAGTCGGGTCTGGTCTCAAGCTTGTACTCGTGAACAAATGACCTAAATATGTAACTTCTGGAAGGCTAAATTTGCACTTCAGAGGATTGAGCTTCAAGTTTACTTCACGTGCTTTATCTAGAACTTTCTTAAGGTTGCTGTCATGCTCTGTTTCATCATTGCCTCCAACCAATAAATCATCTGCTATTATGGCACAAGGATAACCTGAAAAAATTTGCTCCATTGCACGCTGAAAGACTTAACTTGTAGAATTTATTCCAGATGGCATCCTTAGGAATCTGTATCTGCCAAACAGAGTAACAAAAGTAGATAGACATGAAGATTTGTGATCAAGCATTACTTGCCAAAATGAACTCTTTGCATCCAAAACAGAGAAAACAGTAGCATTCTGTATTAAGGCTGCGACCTCTTCGACTATGCACATTGGATGATACTGTCTCTTTAATCCTTTGTTCAGATCTCTTGGGTCAATACATATTCTGATTTCTGTCCGATCCTTTTTTGTGAGCTGCTACTATGGATGACACCCAGTCAGTTGGTTCTGTGTCTGGACAAATCACACCTCGTTGAACCATTTTATCCAACTGAGTCTTAACTTTGTCCTGCATAGCTATCGGAACTCTTCTTGCTGGCCTGACTATGGTAGTGACCTCTGGGTCTAGCTTCATGAAATACACAACTGGAAGTTTACCCAACTTGTCATCAAAAACATCAGCACACTCTGAGAAAATGGCTTCAGAAAAATTAGAACTCGGAAATGCACTTACATGATGGACTTCTTTAGCAAAAGAAATCAGATTCATTCTAAACTATCTTTGAGATCTAATAAAGATTGCACTGGTCTTCGGACTACAAAGAATAACAAGTTGTAACACTTCTCAGCCAAATAACATGAAAGCATCACTAAACCTTTGGTATGAATGTCTTCACCTCCATAAGCAACATGTCTCCCACTGCTGACTACACTGAGTTGTTCGTTAGTTCTCACTTTAGCAAATGTGTCTGCTGATATAACATTACACTTTGAGCCAGTGTCTACTTTAAGCCCTGTGGATTTTCCATTAATCCGGATAGTACAAAACACTTCACTTCTTGTTAATAAAGTCACAGCATCAACTCTTTCATCAAGCACTGATACACCATCTACATAGAAAGCTGTCAGCTTCAGCTCTTCTTGATCACCTTGCTTCTTTGTGTAACCATTCTTTACAACTGTGTGAGGCTTACTTGATTTACAAAACATTTGGAAGTGGTTCCATTTTATACACTTATGGCATTGTTGATCAAATGCTAAGCACTTCTCTCTTTTAGACTCATGATTTGAACTACAATTGTGACAGTTGACAATAAAGCTGGTCTTGGGTTTTGCTGATTCATGCTTGTACTGTACTAAGCTAGAGCAAACTCCCTTCTTAGAACTTACTGGAAAGCTACGTTTCTTCCCTGGAAACCTCGTAGCTGCCATATGCTATGGTCTACTTTTGTTTGTCACGTGTTGCATACTATCTACATTTGCTCTGGAACCAACTGAAACCATGCTCTTGTCATTCACAAGCATACATGTGTGTTTTTCTGTTACCTCATAGATTTGACAAATCTCTATAGCTTTGCTCAATGTTAAATCACTATCAAGAAGTAAAATCTTTCTCACAGCAGCACTGTTAATACCACACATAAGCCTCTCCTTTATCAGCTCATCTTTTAAATTACCAAAGTGACACATTTTAGCTTTGTTTCTCAGATCAGTTTTATAAGCTGCAAATGTTTCCCCTGGTTTCTGATCTCTCGTGTAAAACAAATGACCCCCCCCAATGTAATATTTGAGTGGGGGTTACACATTTTTCTGAACTTGCACTTCAAACACTCTGGGTCTTCTCTGGTTTCAGCCTGTACAACAATATGATGGTTTTCACCTTCTCCTTCATATACTGCATGTGCATACACAAATGAACGCTCTCTTACTATGGCCTCTGACCCAGCTAAGTTTAGCAAAATGAATGCCCTGGTGCATCCATCTCTATCTGCATAAGCTGTTTGTATAAAAATATCATGCTCTTACTCAAATATTCTCCAATTTGCTCCAATATTCTGATCAATACAAGTGGTAGGGGCTTTCGAAATCCATCTGCCATATTAACACATACCAGTGAAGGGTTTTGCAAATAAGCACAAACATACACTCATGCACATATGCCAGAAACCTATGTCAGTATTTGAAACTTTGTCCAATGTCTTTGTATTTCTGAATTTATATCTTTTGGGCTTTTCAAAATAATGCTAATGAACAAACTCGTAGTACCTTTTAATAACTGGACTTTGTGAAATAAACTTTTCAGGTGCTTTAACACTCTTGAAAAATGCTAAAGTCATTTATCATAATTTTAAGAAGCATCTCAAGCAACTTTATGATGTGCGTGAAATAAGCTCTCGGGCACTGTAATACTCTTGTATTACCATTTTGCAATAAATCACCTCTTATCAGTGTAAGAAACATATCAAATAACTGCACAATGCAAATAAACTGGACCTGTCTTGCCCAAAACTCACTAACATTTTGAAGTAGTTGCATTTTGCGAATAACTGCATATAGCACACTGAAATGTCTCCAAAATGGCGTTACCTTGCTAGGCAACATTTTACAGTGCAAGAAACACTCTGTAATGATGGCACTTTGCAAATAGACACACCCAGCACAAGAAACTTTTTGAAATGGCTATTCTTTGACTGTATTTCATGAAATAGTTGCAATTCACACATAATGGACTCTTTAAAATACATGCACAGTAATAAGCACACACTGCAAGCACTTTTACACACTTTGAGATACTTTGAATAACTTTAGTTACACCCTTGATACAATACAAAGTTGTAGTTATGTCAAAGCATAGCCCTTTGACAAAACACATGCAGTTGCCTTGCTTTACGTTTGTTTAATGTGCCCTTTTTGCCCTTATTATATTTGTTTTACTCATTTAAACCCTGTTCATGCCCATTGTACTTTTCTTGTGCTCGTTTTACTCTAAACATGCCCAGTTTTGCTTTTAACATACTCATTTTACTTTAAACATGCTTGTTTTGCTTTACTGTTAATTATTTCATTGAATACCTTTATTTTAAACATTTCTTTTTAGCCAACAAACTTTTCATGCCCTCTGCTTGCTCATTAATGTAGTTTGTGCCCTTGTAATGCCCAGTTTTGTCTCTTTTATCAAATAAACAGTTCATGCTGCTTCTCATTAACTTGGATTCTTTTCTGGCTCTTTTTGTGCTTGTTTCTCTTAGTTTTACCTTTACTGTCGTCTCTGCATCTCATGGTTCTGGATCTTGCTCTCTTTGATCCCAGTTCTGACACCATGTTGCTCTCCTACTTTGGACTCAATAGCAGAGTCTTTGTGTGTTCTGTTCAAGCAGCTTTATTTTATACAAACACATCACTATAGAAGCTTACTGACTTTAACTTAAGTAACGTATATACAAACTAACAACTGCGCTCAAGCATGTTGTCACTCTGGCTGCTCTTACAAAATGACACTAGGGGATGCACATGTCTGGAATTTATATGTGCACATACAAACTTGACATGTTTCTTTAATGATGTAGCACACTTCACTTGCATTCTGATCTACACAGGCTAAAACTAAAGGACTGTGGCTGACAATCACTGAAACCCCTAGCAATGTCAACATCCTACAAGAAGGTCTTACACAGACTAATAACTGTTGCCAAAGTCATGGTCTTAAACTTAATGCAAAAAATGTATTATCATCCCCTTCAGCAAGGGTGATGTTCCTGCAAACTACCACATCAACAGCAATACCCTAAGCACACAGTCAATGGTGAAAGATCTGGGTTCACAGGTTGACAGCAACCTTAACTTCAATCACCACGTCTCCACAGTGGTAAGAAGGGCATTTTATATTACTCATCTCGTAAGTAAGGCCATTGCCTCCAGAAAAAAAAAAGAGGTTATAAACCCGCTATACTCTTCCTCATTAGACCAATAATAGAGTACAATGCTCCCTTTGGTATGTTCCTTTACAAGCACCTGCAGCAGTTGGAGAGATCACAAAGGTTCCTTACATAGAAAATTCCGGGTCTTCAAGATCTGCCTTATGCAGACAGACTGAAATCATTGCCACTTTACTCTGTGTCAAACAGACTGCTCAGAGGTGACCTGTGCCTTGCATACAGGGCAATCTCTAACCCAGCTTTAATGGAAATGTTGCACATTCACAAGGCAAATGGCACATGGGTCACTCACTCAAAGGACCTTAAACCTGGTATGTAACATCAACAGAACTTGCTGGAGAGACAGATTTGTCTCAAAGAGGTTGCTCCAGCTTTGGAACAAGCTTCCTATTCTGGTTAAACAAAGGCCCTTGTTATCCCTATTTAAGTGTAATTTGGACAACTCGACGGGTAATCAGAAATTTACCCCGGGGTTTCCACCTGTGTCCCTCTTGGACAGGGGCAATAGGTGCTGATTTTAGTGTCTGCTTGAACCAGACACCCTTGGGAACATGGGTTGAACTTGGCTAGGCTTGTAAGGGCCATGGAGCTGTTAGCTTAGTAACCGTTTATGATCCTATGAGCCTATGATAATACAAAAACTAAGAAACTGGAAGCTCTTGTTTATGGATATGGCTATAAAAACTAAGAAACTGGATAAAAGCAGTTACTTTTTAGTACCTTTAGCTTTATGTACAGGTCGGGCATATTTCTACCTACCAGAGGAGAAGTCATGAGCAATAATTAATAAAGAGATGAAAGACTTTATCTGGAAGTGGAAGAGAGCAAGAGTTAAGTGTGAGAAATTGATCCTCCCAGTGGAACAATGTGGTTTAGGATTACCTGATTTGAAGGGATATTTTAGAGTTATGCAGTTAAGGCTGATATACATAACACAAATGGAAGATTAAAATTCAAAGTGGAAAGAGATGATGAAGTGAGGGGGTGAAAGTTCAAGAAATAAGGTAAGAATGGGACTTTGTGTGCAGCTCCTTAAGAGGAATAATAACAACCATGCAGAATATTATATTCATATGGTTACAGAAAGTATTCTAAGAACTTAGCCAACACAGGAGTGGAGAAAGGAGATTTTGCCACTAGAAATGACTGCAAGTAGGAGTACAAAAATAAGCAAGAGGAGCTAGAATGTACTGGAGAAAAACTGGCACAGGAACCAAGGTATTTGAAGCAACTAACTAAAGAGGGAAAGCTAATAAAGTGGACCAAGAAGAAGTTTAGACTGCAGGTTAGAGACTGCCTTCCCTACCACGAATTGATATCAGAGTATAGGCAAAGAGAAAGGGATAGGGGAGTCCTAAGTAAAAGACCTGCTCGAGTAGTCTTTAGTCAAGTCTGGATCAGAAGCTGCTGTCAAAAAGGGGATAATTAGTATGGTATATAAAATACTTCATGCTACTATAAGAATCAATCAGAACAGGTCAGAAAAGATTGGGAAGAGAGACTGAAAAAGCAATTTATAAGGAAACAATGGAAAGACTTATGCATGGCTCCCAAGTATGCAACAAAGTATTTAAGGTTTAAGATCTTTGCTTGGAAGTGTATGCATAGAGGTATTTTTATACTCCAAGCAAACTTAACATATTTTTTCTCAGATACATAGCAATTGTTGGAGGTGCGATAGTGAAGAAAGGGATTAAAGTATCAGTGATGCAATAGGTAGCACACTCATCTTTGGCACAAAAGGCTGTGGGTTCTATTCCCAGTCCTAGTGGATTGATAGCTGATACTGCAGTGCAGTATAAGGGAGTTGCTGCACTCCTGAGTGTGCCATCCTTCAGATGAGATGGTAAACCAAAGCCCCATCCACTTGGGTTGATGGTATCTCAGGTGGATGTAAAAGATTCCAAAGCACCTATCGAAAAGAGAAGGAGAAGTTCCTTGATGATGTAGTTAAATTTCTACTAGTAGTATAAATAGTACCTCAGGTCTGCCTGCAAAGAGGCTACTAGCCTAGTGGGACTAACCCAGTCAACGAAAGAATAAATAAACTGAGAACATGCTTTTGGGAGTTCAGTGAGTTTGGAGATTTTAAAAATTCCCTACAGAGTACTCTGGCAGATATATTGTGGAACCAAAATGGTTGTAACTAAGGAAATTATTCTTTTGAGCTGGGACACAAAATCTGAATATATAGAAAGACCATTCTGTCGCCTGTCAAAAAGCAGTTGCTAGGAAAAATGGAAATTAAAATCCAAACAACTGTATTTGAAGTACTGAATATTGTAAAAAAAAAAAGATTAAAGACCTTTAGAAAAGGGAAGTAGCAAATGACATGGAAATAAATGGAATTTGTGGGAATAATATATGCAGAAGAAGGAATACATTCAGGAGAAGGAGTGAAGTTTAAGGGAAGGCAGGAATTGAGCAATTTATGCAATGTTGGACTGAATGACAGCTGTTACAAAGAAAGAAAACATGTAATGTATAATGTATGTAAATGGAAAAAAATGTTATGTTTGTTTTTTTTTTTCTATTAATGTATGTGTGCCTATGCCTTAAGGGATTAGGTTCACAGGTTCATAGGTGTTTACTAGGCTGATGACCACAAGGGCCTTTTTAAGCCTATCCATGCATCCCAAATCTCTAACAAGTTCTGATACCCTTGATAAGTGTAAGCATGAGTTTGGGAGATGAAAAATATGTGTGCCTATGCCTTAAGGGATTAGCTTCACAGGTTCATAGGTGTTTACTAGGCTGATGACCACAAGGGCCTTTTTAAGCCTACGCATGCATCCCAAATCTCTAACAAGTTCTGATACCCTTGATAAGTGTAAACAGGAGTTTGGGAGATGAAACATTTACAAGCAGAGGCCTGGGAGATGAACCGTTTATGGGTTGCTTGTGTCCATGAGAGACACAGGAGCCAACCCAGGGATGAATTTCCTGTTTCTCATCCAGTTGTCTGAGTTGCACTTGAATTGGGTTAGGGAGGAACTCTGCTTCACATGGATGGGGAACCTGTTCCATAGACGGAATAGTCTCTGGGATACATACCTGTCTCTCCAACAGGTCCTATTTATATAATAGGCAAGGTTTAAGTTTTTAGAACAGGTAATTTTGGTGCTGTTTGTTTTGCCCATTCTAAATACTTAAGCCTTGCCTGTGAGATAATTTAATAAAAGTGTTTAAAAAATAAGTTTAAGAAAAGCAATAGGTCTGGAATCGAAGAAGAACTAGAGCTCCACAGTTGCTCACATTAATTGTATCATCCTTCTTTTAAGATAGAGATGACCACTTCCTTCCAAAGCATAGGAGTTGCTCTAAATATTGTATGTGATGACAATTCAGGTGGCTTTGCAGTACTACAGTCAGTTACCATTTTTTGAACTTTAGATTGCAAGCCATCATTAGTGGACAAAGCTGCAGAAAAGTGTTAGGCAGCACTTCTTTAATTAGCAGCTGTCTGACTGTTTTTAGACTGACTGACTGTAGTACAGGCACATCACCTGGCCCAGTGACAGTGTTATTTACTGATAGACTCTGAGGGTGGGACGTAGGTGTACAAAATTGTTTGATAAAGATTCAATTTCCTTGTGCTGTAAGGGAGATTGGATAGAAGAGACATATTTGTTATTTGGAATTAAGAAAGGTTTTCATATAGTTCGAGGAATCTTGAGAAAAGTGCACTGTACTCCTTTGCAAAAGTGCTGCGTCTTGCCTCCCATTCATATGTTTCAGAGGGATCTAAAGCTTTCTAAGATCATGCACCACACAGAATTAAGAAGGTTGCAGAATTGCAGATTGGCAGGGATTAACTATAAGTACAATTAGCTTTGCAGTGACTATGCATGCAGGACAAATAAAGGCAGAGTCAATCAGTCTGATTTGACTTTTTCCCAGTCACAGTATAACAAAAACTGTAGATGGCATGTAGAACATATAGAAATACAGAAGCTCCAATCATATTTTAGCATATCTGTTTATACAGAGTGCATCAAGCTGCAAAACAGAATATCTGAACTCCACTTTCCAGAGTCAAAAAGGAAAGCGAGAGAGAAAGAGAGAGACATATTACACTTGCACAGTATGAGTCTTAAAAACAGTATTCATTGATATTCATAGAAACCTCATATATTTTTGGGTACAGATTAAATCTTCCAGTGCACACTAAGTAACTATAGTCTGGCCAAACAAATTTCTGAATCTTGCCAAAGTTCTGGGATTGTAAGGTAAACTTGTGTGCATGCATTTTGTGCGTGTGTGTGTGTGTGTGTGTGTGTGTGTGTGTGTGTGTGTGTGTGTGTGTGTGTGTGTGTGTGTGTGTGTGTGTGTGTGTGTGTCTAACATAGATTATGATGCAGAAGCATGAGAAACTGAAAGACCCTATAATTCCTAAATTTCATTCTCTTCTCTTTTGACTTTTGTAGAGCAGAATAATTACTGTAGAAGGAAAGGGCAGGCTGTCAGAACTAATCACTGACTTCTTTTGTGACAAATCTGTCAGATTCTGAATGTAAGTGGCCCAGATATATTTCACAGGTACAGAAATCCCAAGGTAATAATCTGTTAAGCTTTCATGTCACTATGTGAACATGTTACAGGACAAGTTTGGGTTTTAAAAGCAAGTCTTTGGCTTTGTTTTATAATGATATAGTCACAGAAGATGGGAATGACTAGGGGTGCAAAGGAGGTTCTCTGAAATATAACTATCCCAAGAGTCTCTTTTTGATTTTATTCCCTATGGCTATGCATAGATGGCATGTGTCAAAGCAGCCTAACAAAAATAAGGGTATGGCTTGTACCACTCACCATCTATCAGACCTTAAAAAGGAATCGAGTTGGTGCAATAAACTGAAATATACTAGAAATATATTTGCTCTGTCTTCATGCTCTAGCTATATAAAGTGTTCAAGAGCAGACTACCAGAATAAAGGCAACAATCACATGAATATCAAAACTATTTAATTTTTGGATTCCTTCATTGTATTTAAATGGATGAAGAATATGTGGCAGTAGTTTGATAAAATCTTCAGCATCAATGTCTGCATCAGTTTTATTTGCATTATTCCAACTTATAATGTGTTACAGTAATTATTAATCAGGCCTAATGCAGGATTGCATCTATTGCACGCAGCTATACATAAGATCACCTCAGAATAATTTCAAATTGTCAGTGATGGTAGATATTTCAAGAATCACATTTCTTTTATGTCAGTAATAAAGACATCATATTAAGTTTTGCAAGCAATGTTTCAGATCTGATGCACTACACTTTTGTCTATATGTCCTGCAATACTGCAGTCACAATAATGAAAGATAATGTAGATGACTGTGGGGTTTTGCAAAAGGAGGCATCACAAAGTTATGCCTTCTTCTATGCATGAGTATACTAAACAAATGAAACAAATTGTCTGTAAGTTGCAATATTTTCATTATTGTGGTTCATTTATTCCATTACAGTTGAGATGTTTTCTCTTGTATTATCAGGAACACAGGACATTCTGATGACAACCAAAATAATCCATATCGCTGACAATACTGTAGTGATTGCATTTTGAACATATTACTAGAAAATATATGTGTGTGTGTGTGTGTGTGTGTGTGTGTGTGTGTGTAAACACACACACACACACACACACACACACACACACACACACACACACACACACACACACACACACTCATATCATTTTACCTGAATGGAATGAACTGGAAACAACCTACCCAGACTATATCTATGAGCAATGAATGCCCATTTGAAAATAAAATGGGAGCTAGGACTGCAACCATAAAGATACTCTAGCTCAAGCCAATTATTATGTCTACTGTCTCATATATACACAGCAGCAAACCTTACCTCATGATACAGTTTCAAAACAGGAGGCATTCTCTCTCTCCCTTTGGGCCATTAATCCTTTCAGTCATTTACCTCAGTTATTATCAGGCCCGTATCTATGTCTTAAATGAAAGAAAAGTCCACCTTTTCCCTTCTGTTTTCTTCTCCACAAGTATACCCCCAACATGCTTCCTCTTACTACTAATAAATGAAAAGTACTTCAATAGAATCTCAGTTTATCTATATTTCTCTCCTAATCTCTGTGTAATAATCTGGTCAATTTATTATATATCCTCTCACTACTAAGTCCAAATGCAGTATCTATATCTTCAGACTTTATTATGTCAGATGTTACCATTTTTATTGTACTGCTTTAATGATCATATGTAACATCATTGTAAGTATAGAGCCTCTTTGTATTGCATTAATGTTTATCTGTACTGTCATTTTATGTGTAGAACCTACAACTGTTTGCACTGTTCTAATGATTAACCCTCTGTAATTTTCATGTGTTGAGCTTTTCTCTTCAGGCCTTCACTGAAATTAAATATTTGTCCAGTCAGACCTTTCTTGTCAACAAAGGTAAACAAAATAAAATAAATATAACTATTTTTTTTCCAATATTGTGTCTACATATGTGTTCACAGCCTACCAACACTTCCATGAGATGTGTGACCCCCATAGCTAAAGCCTTCTTAGACAGTACAGGAGAAACAACCAATACCTTCAGAAAATTTAATTGGTGACATATACGAGATGTCCACTGAAGAAAACTGTCTCAAAGCCTGTATAATGTTTGATCTAGAAGGAAAAAATCACAAACCAGATAATGGTAGTTTGAATCAGGTAGTGTACATGCCCTCAAACTCCTCATTAATATTAGTTAAATGTCCTGGTATATCATCTTCCTATTTCTGTTGATAACTGGTGAATTGTAGTTTCATTGAATAAAATGGAAAGCTCCAGTCAAATCTGAAAAAAAACCTGCATGCTGAACTTTGGAACTGGTACTCTAAGCAAGTGGAAATAAATCACAAATCGGTATCCACATCTTTCTGAACACTTATAGTGATTTATTGTATGTATGCATGTATGCATTCATTTATTTAGTTTGGTTGCCATCTCCCTTTGACCATTGACCATCCAGGCAGACTATTCTAAACAACTCGAGAATTTTGCATTGCCGCACGTTGATTTTCTAGCTGCAAACACAGCAGAAGCCATGACATCATCTACACAGGTGTTTGGGGTTTTATTTTAAACCTATCATTTTTCCTGCACATATCCAGCATAATCTCTGGTATTTGGCATGGAATGTACCTTGCATGGGAATATGATTCACTTATGCAAGTAACTTAATCCCATATATATCCCTTGCTCCACTTCAGGCAAAAATCTTTGTTGGCTCTATCGTCCCTGTCAAGAAGCTCAAACAGAGTATTTATAAAAATAGACCTTTTCCATTCTGACCCTGAGGTAAGTGAACAGGCTCTGACCTCCTTCTTGTCCTGCCACTAGCCAGATCATCTGGACCATAGTCAGGGCTCTATCCCTTTAGGTCAGACTGCCAGAAGATTCAATCCATCTTTTCTCCTCTGTTGCTTACCGACTATCAGCCCTACCAGGGTTGACTGATCCAGTGAGGTGACAGCCAGTGATGGATTCCATCTTCTAGGCAGCCAACAGGGTTTTTTTCTCCAAATCCCTCCACTGACAGATGACATATATGTTGACTCATGTAGAGCCTTGATATGACTTCTACTTCAATGTGCACATTCCTCCATATCCCCAGAGAAGATTAACATAGGGATGCAGTTTGCCAGAGCCAAACTTACATCTGTGGTCCATGCACTGCATGTCGTATGTCTCTCTGTCTACTAGTTGTCAGCACTACAGATGGATAGATTGCCTTCTTCCTCCTGGCTTGGGCAAGCTTTTTTATCACTTTCACCAGCCCTCCAAAACTCTTCTAGTACCTGGTGTGTTAATCAAGCTATGGCTGTCCAGGTCACAGTCATGGATTCATCGCTCTTTGATATGGCATTGACTGGAGTCAGCCTACTTTAATGCATAGTAATATGTTACATACTAATTTCTTTCATTATTTTAGAAGTGCTAAATTTTAAAACAAAGGATAATTTCTTAGTGCTGCTGAATGCATCTTCTTTTAGCTAACCTTAATTCAAACCATCTGTGCATGTCTGAAGGTACTTCTGTTCTGCAAATTAACACTAAAATAATGAATAAATGTTTATAATTAAGGATTAGAGTATTGATCAGTATAGACCATCTCTTTCATTAGTTTTTTATCTGATCCAAGCTCATAATTAATTTTATTATTGCCCTGTAGCACAGCTAATGCTAGCTAGTTGGTTCTGTGAAGACTTCTTAACTTAAGTGGAACTATGCATAAAATATGTATGTCACACAAAATAAACATTTTTATTGCACATATTATATGTGGGTACTCAATACAAACCAGTTCATGTATACTCAGAAACAAAGAATCTAGTTGCTATATCATGTGACATGCACTGTTACAGTAGACTATGACTAAGGGGAAAAAAACCTGACAGTCTATAAAAGGCAGAGAAGCATTATTAAAACATGATTATTTATCCTTACTTTATAAAAACATTTGAAATTATTTGAAAATTATTACAAACAAGGTGATTAGCTCCAAAGAGATACTAGTATGTGCAAATATTATTGGAATTTTAAGGTGAAATGTCATAATACTTTACAGTGCAGAGGAAAGGGTTGTCCAGCATATGATAGATGTCTAGCAGAGACAAATGCCAAGATTTTAAAACAAAACTTGCAAAGTATTCTGAGTCAAAGAAAAATGACAAGATTGTAATTTAAAACTTCAGCCCCTCAAAAATTAAAGACAGCATGGAGGAAGTAGAGATCTCCCAGACTAGATTAGTAGAAGTTGGCTAAAAATTGTGGTTTCATAGAACATACATACCAAATTCAATATGTAAACAAAACTGAGGAGAAAACCAGAGGTGACACTTAAAGACTTGTGGAGGAAGTACAGCTGAAAATTACAACATTCAGAATTGTATAAAAAGGGAACAGAGGAAAAAAAAGTATTAAATACAGGCAACATCCAGTCTTCAGGACAGCAAGTGACCCCAAAATGTTATTAAGCAATAGTTGTAAAGATCAGAAACTAACACACTGATCTTTTTACGTAGCAGCTGTGAGGAAAAGTTTCCATACAATAATAGCTGCCCTGCCAAAGGCAAATATTATATCACATGAAAAATATAAACATTTTACTCCATAATATTGAAACAAACAACAAAAGTAATGGAAACTTTTCAGAAAGACCCAGAGCAGCAATAAGTATCAGAATGAATATAATATAAATTAATCTAAAAGTAAAAGTATTCCACCATAGTAGCTCATAAACAGAATAGTCAAGAACTATGTGTATACAATAATAAATACCATTAGTAAACCATTTCCAAAATATCTGTATTCAGCATACTTTTATCTGAGTACTCATAAAAAGAAGTGGTGGTGCTGCGGTAGCGTTGTTGCCTCACAGTAAGACGCTGTCCGGTTCGATTCTCAGCTAGAGCGTCTTCTGCGTGGAGACATGCGTAAATGGGCATACCTTTGTTAAAGGTTGTGCATCAGGCCTGGCAAGCCGGTATGTAAAAATCAACTGCCAATCATTACCGGACTGGAGTTCCACTGTGGTGACCCCTAACCGGGAAAAGCCGAAAGACACAAACTCATAAAAAGAAGTTATGTTCTTACCATAATGTTCCATCAGTCTTCATTTATTCTTTTTTTTTCAAAACAGGTTTATTGTTTTAACATACAAGAGAAATATCATAACAATTTTATACAAGTAATTAAAAATAGATATGATTATAACATTCAACAAAACAACTAAAGTATTTACAAAGACATCCACTACAATCAGATCAATTAATTAAACTAAAATATCATGCTATTGAAATTAGGATTTTTTTAACAAATTTTGTAAATTATCCCATACGATATAATAAGATGTTTTTCTAGTTGTTCTTGACCTAATTGTGTTTATTTCCATATGGCACACTATATTCATAACATTTTTAAATTCATTGAACGAAGGAGGTGTATCTGAAATCCAATTTCTGGTTATTATTTTCCTAGCCACTGCTAGAATAGACCATAACAAGGGAAGCTTAACCTCTTTAACACTTTGAGGTACAGGTGTGTTGAATAATATAAGAGATTTAGAAATAATGAAATTATCTGTAAAAAGAGCCTGCAAAAATTCATTAATTGACTTCCAGTATTCTTTCAATTTTATACAGTCATAAAACATATGAGCCCAGTCAGCATTAATTTCTACATTACATCTCTTACATAGATTATCTTTATTATTAATTTTATTCATCATCAAAGGTGTATAAAAAGATCTATGTAAAAATTTCCATGTATAAAGTCTCCAGACAATGGAAGATGTAGTTCTATAGGCAGATTCCAATATATATTGTTTATCTTGTTGATTTGGTGGGTTCCCATTACTAGAAGTGAAATAATTCCAGTATGAATCTACACTGTAAAAAGTTTCTTGTCTGATAATTTTATGTATGTATGAAAGTTTACCTTTATCAGAAACTTTATGTTGTAAATTTAATATCAAGTAATCAATCAGTGTTGGAATAGATTCTTTAACTGTTATAGACATTAGATCTATTTTATTAATGAGATGTTGTCTAAAGGTCTGAACCTCTAACCAGCAAGTTTCTCTTAGATCAAATTCTTGTTTTAAGAAATCTAGATTTTTAACTTTATTATCAGATATCAACTGATACCAGTACTTTAGATCATTATCTATAGCTAAATGAGTTCCTTCAGAAGTAGATGACAAAAGCATACCCTGAGTATACATTATAGGGAATATAATAAAATTCCATTCCCTATACTTAGGGTGCATGAATATAAAGTTACGATAGCTAATAATAATATTTAATGGGTAACAAACCATATGTTTAGGTGTAATAGGTGAAGTACAAAATTCCTTTAGTAACCATAACACGGAGTTATATACAATCATATTTTTATGTGTTAAGGAGATTTTCATGAAGTGCATACTAATTAGCTCCCAATAATCTTTCCATTTTGCAACATATGACTGATCTATTAATAAAGTAATAACTTTTACAATAGAAGAGATAGTATATAAATTAAAGTCTGGAAAAGAAATACCCCCTTGAGACCAGCTATTAGTATGTTTCTTTAATGCAATCCTAGGTCTATTAGGTGCCCATAGGAAATTTAACATTAGTGTATTCAGTTTCTTGATAATTATTTTTGTAGGTGGAAGTATTATTGATTGTATTAAGTATAAAATCTTGGGGAATATTATCATTTTAATAATTGTAAGTCTCTCCTCCATAGCAAAAAACATTATTCCAGGTATTAAAAAGGTTTTGTATATTAAGAAAACAGGTATTATAATTATTATATATAATAGATTTAATATCTTTAGATAGTATTATACCTAAATAAGTTATCTGACCTGAATTGGGTACATATTTAGTAAAATCACTAATGAGAATATTTTTTGTGTATATATATATATAGGTAGTATTTTAGTTTTTTCTTCAATGAATATTAAACCAGAAATACTTTTAAAATTCATCATTTTATCAAATAGAGACTGCATAGAAGAATTTGGTTGGGAGGGTGGCCTAATGGTTAAGGTGTTTGCCTTGCAAACACAAGGTTCAGGGTTTGAGTCTCACAAGGGATAATTGGCTAGGCTTAAAATGGCTCGCAAGGGCAGTTAGCTTAGTACTAATCTATGAACCTATGAATTAGATCCTGCTGATGTAATTAGAACATCATCTGCAAAAAGTTGAATTTTGGATGTTGTATTTTCATCTATTTCAAAACCTTCTATGTCAGTACTGTTTCTGATCAAATTAGCCCAAGGCTCCATTACTAAAGTGAATAATAGTGGAGAAAGTGGACATCCTTGTTTTGTACCTTTAAAAATGGGTATTTTTTGTGAAACATATGTTCCTACCTTAATATAAGCCAATGTTCCTTTGTATAAATGCTCAATTAGATTTACAAATGCATCTGAGAAGTTTGTGCACTTCAGTAAGGTAAACAGATAGTCCCAACTTACTGAATCAAATGCTGAACTTATATCAAGACTAATAAGTGTTAAATCTTTCTTTTTCCTATTTGCAAAATCAATTAATGTTAAAGTTCTTCTTATATTATCAAAAGTATTTCTATTTACAATGAAGCCTGTCTGATCTATATCTATAATGCCGGGATGATTGTCTTCAATCTATCAGCAAAAATACTCATAAACATTTTATAATCAACATTAAGTAATGAGATGGGCCGATATGAAGTACATCTAGTTGGATCTTTATTAGGTTTTAAAATTGGTGAAATAAATGTATATTGCCAAGATGGGGGGGTTATTAACTCAGTTTGGGCCAAAATAAAAACCTTATGTATTAATGAATATGTATTTTTAGAAAGGATTTTATATATCTCTGGTATAATACCATCATTACCCGGTGCTTTGTTTGATTTAAGCTTATTTATTTGTGTAATAACCTCTGTATATGAAATACTCTTGTCCAATAGTTTAATCTGTTGTTTATTAAGCTTTTTATTCATGTTTGTGGTTATAAACTCCTTTATTTTATCTTTAGGTTCCATGTTAATGTTATTATGGTTAATTTTGTGAAAGTGATTTCTAAATTCATCTGGTATTTCTGGTATACTAGAAACATTCTTCTTTTTCCTTAGAGAAAAGATTTCTTTGATATGGTTTTGTTTATTCAACCTTTTTGTTTTATTTTTAAGTCTATGTAAGTATTTGGGGCTTATTGAATAAGACAAAAACTTGTATTTCTCTAAAGTTATTTTAACTTTATGAGTTAAAATTTCTTTGTATTTCTCATTTAGTTTGTTTATTTCTTCAATAACTTTCTTGTCCATAATATTTTCTTTATTATTATGTTTATAAGAGTCTAATTTACTTTGAATATCTAACAATTCCTTATCCCAAGATTTCCTTTTATTATTATACCATCTGATACTTTGTCCATATAGATATGATTTTAAGGCATCCCAAACATAGACAATGGAGACTTCAGGAGTATTATTTATGTCTAAAATGTTTTACTTCTGAAAGTATATATTCTTTATAGTCTTTTAGTTGAGTTAAGTATGCTGGTATCCTTTTGATCTGAACATTATGAGTATTTTTATCATGAATTCAAAACAATTGAATTATGATCAGATATAGGACATGAAATGATTTTGGAATTAATTAAATCTGTTACCATCTGGTTAGAAATAAAGACCCTATCTGTTTTTGAATAAGTTTTGTATCTGTTAGAAAAAATGTGTATGGTAATGATTTTGAATCTATCTGATTATTAATATCATTCAAATGATAAGAATTAGCAAAATCATTTAAATGTTTTGCATTAGATGTAATTCTTCTTTTTCCTATAGTGGTAGTATCACTTTCATGTAGTATACAATTAAAGTCACCAGTTAAAATAATATCTCCTATAGAGAATGATATGATCTTATCAAGATGATGTTTCACTGTATTAATACCAATTCCTGGTATCCAATATACATTAATTAAAGTGTAAGTCTTCCCATTAATTTGTATTGTAACCATACAAAACATTCCTTTGTCATCCTGATAAGACTTAATGGTTTTAGGAATGGGCATACTTTTATTCCATAAAATAGCCACTCCTCTTTTTTTCTGAGTGTGCTCTGAACTAACCAATACTGTATATTTGTTTGTGGCTAATTTATCAATATCTTTTTTCAAGAGATGGGTTTCTTGCAGGAAGACTAAGTTGGCCTTATGTAAATTAATGTATCTTATTAGGCTTGCCCTTTTACACGGATTATTCAATCCATTAATGTTTAAAGAAATTCCTTTTAAATATGTCATTTGGCATTTTTAAAACTTAAGAATCTTATGACCAAAATAACAAATAACAACATAAGTAATGTTACATCTCCTCCTTTAGGTGTACCTTTAAATATAGCTGTATTTATTGAATCTCTTATGGGATTTTGTATAGGATTCAATTTTGTTTGTAGTGACAATGAGTGTACAAAATATATTGTGGATGTCAAAACTATATACATATAACAATGAACAAGTGAAAATAATGTAAGGATTAAACCTTGCATCCAGCCTGGAGTTAAAAACTCCAACTTAGAGTAGTATTTACCACTCAAGTTAACCCCCTACCCTAAGCAGCAGTACCTCAGCTACCACCTTATCAATTTAATACTGGTTATATTTAACTTAAATTAACAGCTTTCAGTTCAATTATCTAGCAAGACAAGACTACACATTTGGTAAAACAGCATCATATAAACTAAAATAAACTTTTTTTTTTAAAAACTATTCATACTACTATATACATCTATGTAATATAATACACTCGTATTCAAATAGCATTCAAATAATCTTGATATTAGGAACCAAGAGGAGAGAGAGAAATAAAAGACATGAAAGAGGGGGAGAGAGTGAAAGAAAGAGAGAGATAAGAAAAAAAAAGGAAGGCATATTTACATATTAATTTATTCAAAGTATGTAAAAATAAGTTCTAACATTCATTTAAATCAAAAACTTTAGCTAATATGGTTCAGACATTACATATATTAAGATGCATCTATTTTCTGTCATGTAAATGCAGTCAACAGCTTCCAAAAAAAAAAAACCTTGAATTGCTTGTATATGAGCATTTTACTCATACTCATTATTGTCAATAGAATAAAATATTATATTTATAGAAATTGTTATAAATCATACTGCATAGTTATGCAAATTCTCAGAAACACTTGCATTATTGTAAAAAAAGCCATCTGTATTTTGTATGTCGATATTACTGCTTTAAAATATATCACATGACAATTTCTTCCAGAATAGAGTTATAAAGTTATTTATGCTTGTCAATCAGATGAATTAAATGAGTTATAGTAATGTATATGTTTGGAACATAAGTTTTTAACACAGATTAGTATGCTGCAGTCAAGTAGATTTTCAAAAACACTTGAATAAATGTTTCATTTTCTATGCCTTCTAAAATAAGATATTTACTTACTATAAGAAACTGCATCATTTAAAATCATTATAACTGACATATTTTATGAATTATAACATAGATATTTAAGTAATTATATAAAATAACTCACATTTAGATGTTAAAGAGTTCATTTTCCTTCACATAGTCGCATTTGCATCAGTTCTACTTCCTGGTAGAGTGTTCTTCCTGAATCTGCAATGTGTCAGTGTGATATCTGGGTCAAAGGTCAGATTGACTGCTTTCAGCTTCTCTGTGAGAATTCTGAGAGTTGAAGCTTTTGAAACAACTTGAGGACACTGTTCATGAGGTAGCCCACATCCCAGATTGTCTCCCTTAATATTTTGGCAGGAAACTTGTTAAAAACTAGTGACAAACATTCATTTAGCAGTGTAAATGCATCTAAACATGACAAAACCTTCTCGATGTATTTTACAGGTTATTACAGCCTCTATGTAAGTGAAATTAAGCCCAAAGTTATTAATAAGTAATACAACTCAATATTTTTGTCCCAACTCAATGTTTATGCAAATCTTATTATTTACTGTGTCTATATGATCAAAAGCATTTCTATATATTAATATGAAAAAAAAAATAAAGAAAAAGAATAAAGAAAAGAAAAAGAGAGTAGAAAATAAAAGAGTGTAAGGCAGAAATAAAAAAAATGTAAGAGAAAGCTATAAGTATATACAATGGAATATTACTTACTGTTTATATTAATAGAGTTAAAAATAAAACATATTATTTACTATTATTTAGTTCTAATTATTATTAGTTAAAGCATGACAGATTATTTACAAACAAGCATAAGCAGTATAATCAAGAAAGTATAATTAGGAATAGCATTTGAAGAACATATAAACTTTTTACAAGGAATAAATATGTTATTATTCTATTAATCATATTTTCATTACTCTTCTCTCCCTGCCCTCCCCCACCCTTTACCCACTACATAATCTAAATAGAATGTCATTGTTTAAATAAAGAAAAGAAGAAAAGGAGAAAAAAAAGAGAGAAAAAAATGTATCAAATTACTGACTTTACTTCTCTTTTTCATAAAGAGAAACAAATTGAATAATAGCTTATTATTAGTTCCTCAGATATTTTGACTGGTTATGAAACAAAATATTTCTTTGCACACAGAGAATAACTTTGATTAAATCTTTTTCAGAATATTTGTGGCTTTCTGGAAATGCAGGAACTATATTTAAAAAGATTAATAATGAAGTAAAATGATGAGAGAAAAAAAGAAAAAAAAACATAGAACAAATCATTTGTTTTTTAGTCTCTTCTTCTTCTCTGAAGTCTTCCACGAAGTTTCAGTTGCCAGTTTCTTTAATGAAGGACTAGCCCATTCCATTTTCTCTATTTTATCCAAAATCTTATTTTTTTGATAAACAGTAAAGCAGAGTCTAAGTCATCAAAAATTTTAGGACCATCAGGAAGGAAGATTTTTAGCTTGGCAGGAAACAGAAGGTATGTTTTAAACTGTGCTTTTTAAGCTCCCTTATTAGTGGCAGAAAAACTTTTCTTTTAGCTATTACCAAGGAAGAATAGTCATTGTCAAAACGCACAGTTGTCTCATTAATCTTAACAGGAGCTTTAGCCCAAGCAGATTTAAGAACCATCTCTTTAACAAAAGATGATAGAAATCTAACTATAACTGATCTAGGATAGTTTTTGTTAGAGTTAGTATTAGCTATAGATCTATGTGCTCTTTCGATACCAAAAGAGAATGCTTCTGGTAAGTCTAAAGTTTTAGGGAGCCATGTTGTTAAAAAGAAGTAATATTGTTACCTTCAATATTTTCTGGCAGTCCAAAAATCCTAATGTTATTGCGCCTAGATCTATTTTCCAGGTCATCCAGCTTTGTTTGTAAATGTGTATTTTGTTTCAGCAGAAACTCAATGTTGATTTCCTCTTCTTGGATTCTATTTTCCATGTCATTCACAGCTTCTTCTATGCCTGTCATCTGGATCTTCTGTTGTTGCAGGTCTATATGTAACAAGTCTATTTGTTTTGTAGTTTTTCTATGAAGGTATCTATTTTAGTATCCATTTTATCCATCTTAGCAGTAAGTTGCTGGATTATAGTTATCAGAGACTGAAGTTCTTTCTTGATGCTGGAGTCTTGAGAATTTGTCTTACTGGAACTCATTTCAGACTGATAAACTGACAGGAAAATTTCCAAAGTGATTTCTGACAGGAATATTGTTAAAATTTCCTTTCTTTTTTAGAAATAGTTCAAGAACTATATAAAACAAACATGTTTAGAAAGAAAATTACTTCAAAAATTTATTTTTTAAGTAATTAATTCCTGTCAGTGTAATGAAATTGGTGGAGCTGAAGAAATCTGCTGCTATCCTGTGTTCATCCTTGGCCATACCCAGTCTTCATTTATTCTTGACTGATGGGTTTATTTCTCACCTCTTGGAACCAAACCGGCTATTATATATAGCTCATGCCAGCCAAAAACTTTCAAGCTAAGGTTCTACCCACAATGCCTCTCTCCCATTACCTCAGATTGAATTTGCCTAGTATTTAAGATAATGCAGAAGCCCTGTCTAAGGTATAACCCTATAACATCCCAGGACTAAATCTGGACCTCCAGGGGTATTTTGGAGGGGGCAGGAGGATGGGATGCCTAGAATGAATGAAGATCAACAACACAGATGGAAAGTTATGGTGAGAACATAACTTCTTTATCTGATGTTGTCAATCTTCATTCATTCTTGACTGATGGGACAGAGTCCCTAGCTACTTTAGCTCTTGGGACGCCCTAAGGAAGGATATTCCTGAGCACCATAGAGCCAAAGGATGCTCTTCCCCTGGAGACCATGCCTAACTTGTAATGAGTGATAAAGGTATACTGAGTAGCCAAAGTTGCAGCTGCACATATGTCTTCCATGGAAGCTCTGGAATGGAAGACAGCTGAAGTGGAAACAGATCTTATAGAATGAGTTCTAACAGAAGATGACAACTTGAGTTTGTTTTGGTCATATATAAAGATAATACAGTCTCTTAGCCATTTTGACAGGGTGACCTTTGATATAGACTTGCCCAATCTGGGTCCTGAAAATGATAGAAATAGCTGATCTAATTTTCTAGAATATTTCATTCTATTCAAGTAAAAAATGTAATTGTCTGTGGACATCTAACAAGTGTAGATAGTACTCTCCTTAGTTCATAAATTTTGGGAAGAAAACCGATAAGTCTATGGACTGGTTGATATTAGAATCTTGATGCCATTTTGGGAAGGAAGGTGGGATTGGTTGTGAGTAATGCTCTTTCTTTGTGAAAAATGATGTATGGATATTTCACACATAAAGCCTGTAATTCTGAAATTCTTCTAGCAGACGTGATAGCTACTAGGAAGGGAGTCTTCCAACATAGGAACTTGAGGTCACAAGTGGCTGCTGGCTCCAAGGGCTGTCAAACTAGACATTGCAAAACTAATGTCAAATCCCATAAAGCTACAAGATCATTGAAAGGGGGGTTTTAAATGTAGAGCGCCTTTAACAAAAATTCTGCATAGACGATGAGACATCAAGAAATGGTCATCAAAACCATTATGAAAATTTGAAATGGCAGCCAAGTGGACCCTAATTGTAGACATAGAAGCCCCCATTTTAAAAAGGGTAGCTAAATATTCCAGTAACTTGTCAAGTGATGCCAAGAAAGGGTCTATGTGATTTGCAGTGGCCCAAATTGAAAATCTTTTCCATTTGCTAAGATAAAGCTTCCTGGTGGATGGTTTATGGGAGGCCAGAAGTCTCCTTTGCACTGGACAGGACAAGTTATTTTGCCTGGCAATTACTGGAATTGGAGAAACCAAGCCATCAGCTTGAGATTTTGAAGATTGGGATGCACTAGATCCTGAGGGTGAGACAGTAGGTCCAGAGATGGGTCTAGAGTCCATGGGCTGTGAACCAGATGAAGCCAAAGAGAGGAAAACCAGACTTGACAGGGCCAATACAGTGCAATGAGAATCACTGTGCTTCTCAACCATTGGGCTTTCCTCAGAAATTGGGGGATCAGTGGAACTGGGAGAAAGACATACAGAAGTCCCAGGGGCCAATCGAGAAGAAGTGTGTCTCTCGGGGACTCCCCACGAGGGAGGATTAGGGCAAAGTAGCTGCTGCATTTGTGGTTTATGGGAGAAGTGAACAGGTCGCAGCAAGGCTGACCCCATCAATGAAAGATCTTTGTCACTACATTGGGATTGAGAGACCACTCATGTGGCAGGAGGATACATCTGCTCAGCTTGTCTACAATCATGTTGGAACTCCTCAGGATATGCATTGCTATCAGAAAGTGGTTGGAAGTATTGCCCATTGCCAAAACCTTAGAGCTTCCCAACATAGAGGGTAAGACCTGGTTCCCCCCTGTTTGTTGATATATCAGACTACAAACATGTTATCTGACTGGATTGAAATTGTCCCCAAGGGAAGGACAGCCTGAAATGCTTGTAACGCTAAAGCACTGCCCTCAATTCTAGGAAGCTGATGTGCAACTTGGCTTCTTGCAGGGACCAAGTGCCTTGAATAGTTTGTCCCAGAAAATGACCCCCCCCCAATCTGGGAAGTATCCGTGGTCACTACGGCCTTGGGCTGAAAGGGGGAAAATGGAATATAGATTGCCTTCTGGCTTCATCCACCAAGATAAATCCTTCTTGCAGTGATTTGTTATGAAGACTGTATGAGACATGGCATGCATTAGAATTGACCATTGTGACACCAAAAGCCATTGAAGCAGCCTCATGTGATACATCACCAGGGTAATTAATATTGTTGCCATTGCCACAGATCTCAGAGCTTGTAGCACCAGATGAGCAGGAACTCTGTTTTGAGAGGTAATTACCTCAAGTTGCTTTCTGACTTCATATATCCCATGTGCCTTTGATACAAGAGGTTTGGGAGGTCACTCAGTGGAAGTTTTAGCTTTGCTGGAGTTTTCATTTTGTTTTTACTGATTGGTTTTTCAGTGACCTTCTCACTTATTGTTTTAGTTTCTTGTCTGGGATATTTTTGCAGTGACCCTAATGATAATGGACATCAGCTGGGTATAACAGCCCTGTGTTTCTTATGCTTAGTCAAATACTCTGCTTGTACTGTGCTGATGAGGTCATAACAAGGCCGAAATATGCATATCCACAGTTAGTGGGGTGTGGCTTTATTGGCCTGAAGTTGTTCATTAAAATGACGAAACAAGTCATGGGCATACAGAATCGCCAGTTAGCTGAAACACCTGATGTTCATAAGGGTCATTTGCATATATCCCATGTGCCTTTGATACAAGAGATTTGGGAGGTCACTCAGTGGAAGTTCTGGCTTTGCTGGAGTTTTCATTTTATTTGTACTGATTGGTTTTTCAGTGACCTTCTCACTTATTGTTACAGTCTGTGAAGAGGAAGGAAGGCTACACAGGATACTGTGTTTTAATCTTACTCCAATGAACTCCAGATCCTGTGCGGGAGTCAATCGTGACTTTTCGTTGTTGACTGAAATGCTTAGTGTGTCAGCAAGATGTAGAGCAAAGTCTATGGTGTAAAGCAGTAGATGTCTGTAGGCAGTGGTGAGGAGCCAGTCGTCTAGATATGGACACACATGGAATCCTTGTAGTCTCAGATGAGCTGCTATGACTGCCATATATTTAGTGAAAACCATGGGAGCTCTGTTGAGACCGAAAGGCAGTGCTTGAAACTGGTAATGAGTGGCTCCTAGCTAGAAGCAGAGATACCTTCTGAAGTGTTTGTCCATTCTTATGAGGTAATACGCATCCTGAAGATCTATAGAGCACATGCAATCATCCTTTTCTAGGAAAGGAAGGATTGACTGAACTGTGACCATCTGGAATTTTTTCTGTTGTACAAATTTGTTCAATAGGCTGAGATCCAAGATTGATCTCCAGTCCCCTGTTTTTTTTTTGGCACTAAAAAGAATCTTGAGTAGAATCCGAATCCTATTTGGTCTGTTGGGACTAGTTGGATGACTCTTTTTTGAAGCAGCTTTTGAATTTCTACTGCTGCTAGATCTCTCTGACTGAGTGGAACATCAGGGATTCACTTTTGGGACTTTGGGCAAAGATTGAAGGGAATATGGTAACCTCTGGTAATTATTATCTGCACCTAGGTATCCAATGTCATTGTAAGCCAGGCTGAATGGTGCAGAGAGAACCTTCCCCTGACTGCTTTCAGAGGTAAGCAATCAGGCCTCTGTTCAGGAGCACTGATAGGGATGTCCAGGAAAGGAATCTCTGGAGTCCTGGTTACATGGACCCCCCCTCCCCACCATGGGAGGGGTGTCTTCCAAAAGAACTCCCCCCTCTGCCTTGGGAGGAATGGTTGCCATGTGTCAAAGGAAAAACAACTTCAAAAAGATCAACACACGGCAGGTTCAGGTTAAGGCACTTTAATCTTGCAGCATGGAGACAAAAGTGTGCTAATACAGAGTTTGTCTAACTAGAATCAGGAAGTGAAACTATTCTTATACATTTCTTTCAAGACATTGCCTACTAAGCTGACGTAATAAATCACAAGTTCTTTCAATATTATTTCATAGCAGCTGTTTGTCCATGATTTTCTGCTGGCATATCAAGTTTACAAAAAAAACTTCCTAAGAAAAACAACGTGGCCTTGACGACCACTGGTCAGATACAACTTCTCACTATGCAATGTTACCATTCAAGGTACTATGGCTAATTCGAGCACAAAGCAAGTACAGATTATAGTTCATTTCTTCAAGCAGTCTTTGTTTAACTGTATCTATCTTTTCTGCAGCTGTGCATGTTCTCATAACATGAACAGAGCTGATTGTTCAAGTTCAGTAACATTATAGAAAACAGTATTGTTCTATTCATTATTTTCCTGACCTAGCAGATAATCACCTGCTTCTCAGTAAATTTCCAAAAGGCATAAACATGAATTTTGCTGTGCTAGCAAATACTAGGTCAGAGAGCATCTTGCAGTTTCAGAAAGCATACTGTAGTTTGAAAAGCATCTTGTAATTTCATACAGAATTAAGCTGTACATAAAATAGAATGAAATGTGTTAACCCTTTTAGCTTCTAATAAGCACTAAACATATACATTAATACATATCTTTCTAACATTTCCCCCCCTGTTAATAGTTTTTATTCTATTTTCAAAAGCATAAACAGTTGCTTCTTCTCCTAACCTCTTTCTGTTCAGAATTTGCAGTTAAGAGAGTCATTCAGTTTCAACTTATGAAAGTGTTTCATTTTTCAACAGTTCTTCAATTTCAGTACTTTGATACAAAGTCTCAGAAACTGACATGTCTATAAAATCTTTGATTAATCTTTTCATGCAGGGAATACCACAACAAACACACACTCCTAATAGGAGTAATCCCACACAAATGGCAATCAGGATGTTCATTAGGATGCTACCCCACCCCCCAAACAAATTCTGGAAAAAATCCATCAGTGGGTTTGGGCCTGGTTTGGTCATGGCCGACACTTGCTGAATCACCTCAAGATGGTCGTTTATCTCATGCTGGTTGTCAGGAATATACGAACAGCACTCCTCTTTTATTAAAGCGCACGTACCACCTTTCGCCGCTAGGGTGAAGTCATGCGGTTTTGAAGCACCACAGTTCTCATAGCGTTCAGTTCATCAGTCACTAATTCGAGAGCAGAAAAAGTTGCATTGCTCATTACTTCGAGAAGTTTGGACAGGTTTCTCAGCTCCCAAATCGATTTCACTGTGCCATATGCAGGGGCTATACCTGCCCATGATATAATAGTGTCACTCAAGTCCATGTGTGTCAGTTTATCTTTGTTTTTTATGGAGTTATGGTTTCTCCAGCCTGCTTCGATTCATCCCATTGGATTCTCAAGTCTCTTGGTTGGATTTCCAGGTTTCTTGGTGACCTCTCTGACATTTCAAATTCTTCCCTGAGGCAAAACTGCAGTGTGTTGTATGGCCGGAACCAGGTAACCCAAAAAAACAACTGCCGGACCAATTCTCAGGTAACCATTTGTATGCCTTTTTCCCACACACAAAATAACAATTTTCTACTTTAGTATTAATATATACTTGTCCTGCATGAAACATTTTCTTATCAATGATAGATAGTTGTTTAAAAAGAACAGGATTATGTTGTACTTCATCAACCATTTTGTGCATTAATTCAAAATATGAGTCATAGTTTGTATCACAAATATAACCTGCATTATTAGCTTTGATATAACATTTGTAAGGAACAGTCACATTACAATTGCTCCAACCCACCTGAACAGTATCATTTTTGTAAAAACATACAATTCCCTTTTGTGTAACAGGCAGGTACAATGCTATTTTGTCTTGTGATTTCACAGTCATAGTATCAAAAATCAAATTTTCCCAGGTCTCATTGACCCCTAGGGGGACAGCAGTCATTAACAATCCCCCGTATGCTGTTGGTATAGCTGTGCAAATCCAGCAATTCGAAACATTAAAAGTTTCAGCATGCACATATTTAATTGCTTGGTAAGTGTTAAAGTTTGGATGCCAGTCTATGAGTAATGCATCTCATTTATTCAGTTCAGCTCGTGTGGCTGGAAAAAGGAAAGGCCACAACAAAAAGATCAGTGTTATCAGTATGGTTAACAGAATGATCATGCAATACTTCTGAGGTTGTTTTGTATTTCTATTTGCTCCGTATCTGGTCATTTTGTTCTTGTGTAACAGTAACAAGTTTTGTGTCCAGTTCAAAGTTTTTAACCAATTTACAGTGTGTCAGATGAATCCAGGACGCTCGCTCTGCGATCTTGACTGCAGTGGATGTTGACAGTAGCACTTGGTATGGCCCTTCCCACTTCGGTGTTGTCCAATTCTTTTTCTTGATGACTTTCACCCAGACCCACGTGCCTGGGACTACTGCTGTTTCCGATGGTCTGGTTTGTTCTTTATCTGAAACAGAATTTAACTGCAAAAGTTGTTTATTACTTAAAAGTCGTCTCATATGTTCTGCAAGTGAACTGTCAGCCTCCTGGTCTGCAGGCATGAGAGGTTTCCATTGAGGTATATAGTATGCCCTCCCAAATAATTTTTCAAAAGGAGTTAACCCCTTTGCATTCAGAACAGTTCTCATGCTCAACAATGCCAGAGGCAGGCAGTGCACCCAGTTCTTTTGTGTCTCACTAATTAATTTCCTAAGTTTGTTTTTCAAAACCCCATTATGCCTCTCTACTTGTCCTGCAGATTGTGGGTGGTATGCACAATGGTTCTTTAAGGAAATTCCGAAATATCGGCTCAACTGTTGTATAGTTTGATTTACAAAGTGTGTGCCATTGTCACTGTAGATCTTTTCCGGTATGCCAAATCTAGGAATAATTTCTTTAACAAGGACTTTTGCAACAGTAGCTGCATCTGGATTTTTGGTCGGAAAAGCTTCCACCCATTTGGAAAACATATCTATAATGACAAGACAATACTTCTTATTTTCACATTTGTTCAGTTCTATGAAATACATACAGATAGTATGGAATGGGTACGGTGGTGTTGGGAAACTCCCTTGCTTAGGCTTCAATGCCCCTTGTGCATGATGCTTGTTACAAACATGGCATGCTGCACAAAAATTTTTTGTGTAGTTTGTAAATCCATATGCTGTGAACACTCGGTTCACTAACTGTACCATCCCCCCTGTTGAGACATGGCACTGCCCATGGCTCAACAAAGCTGCATATCTAAACAAATTAGATGACAAAATCGGTTTTCCTTCTTTGGAGATGTACAGCCCTTTCTCAAGAATTGCTCCTCGTTTTATCCATTTCTGTTTTTCTACTTTCATAGTAAGTGTCTGCATTGTTTTCAACATTTTTAAATCTAAAATCTCAGAAGGTTGTAATTCCTCACTCAAAAGAAATACTTCTGAAGCTGAAGCTGCCTGCTTTGCAGCTGTATCAGCTCTCGCATTACCTTTTGAAATCCTATCCTGTTGCTTGGTATGAGCTGCACATTTACAAATAGCTACTTTCTGAGGTAACTGAATAGATTCTAACAAATCTAAAATAAACTGCACATGATTAATTGGTTTACCAGTAGATGTTATCATTCCTCTATTCTTCCACTGTTGCGCAAAAACATGTACAGTAGTAAAAGCGTACTGGCTGTCAGTAAAAATGTTCATACATTTACCCTTTGCCAAGGTACATGCCCTTGTCAAAGCAATCAATTCTTCTGCTTGTGCAGATAAGTTGTGTGGTAAAGACTTTGCTTCTAAAATCTCAGTATCAGAAACTACTGCATACCCCACTAGGTTCTGCCCTGTAGGACCCCTTCTGCATGAGCCGTCCACGTAATATGTCACTTCGGCATCATCCAAGGGAACATCCGTTAGATCTTTTCTAGGCAGTGTCGTTTGCTCAATCTCCTGCAGGCAGCTGTGCGGTGTGCCATCCGCAGGGGTTGGGAGCAAGGTAGATGGATTTAAAGTTGTACATCATTCAATTGTCATATGAGGTTGGCTCAAGAGGATAGTCATACAGGAAAGATGTCTAGCAGAAGAAAGATATGCTACTTTTTCTTGCAGTAAAATAATCGCAACTGCATGAGGCACTCTCAGTGTGAGAGGGTGAAACAACACTACTGAGGCCGAAGCCTGTACTGCCATTGCAGCTGCAACTACTGCTTGTACACAGTGGGGCAGGGATCACGCCACTGGGTCCAGCTGTGATGAATAGTAAGCTATGAGGCATTGCTTGTCCCCATGTTGCTGTGTTAACACTGATGTCATATAACCTTGCTTACAATCTACAGTTTGGAAAAAGCGTTTATGATAGTTTGGTAATCCTAAAACTAATGAGGATGCTATCAATTGTTTCATTTTGCAGAAAGCTGATTCTGCTTCTGGTGTCCATTTTAATAAATCTTGTGCTGTCATAGGCTTCTTGTATATCAAGTTGGTCAGTGGAGCAAATTCCAAGGCATAGTTTGGAATCCAACTCCGACAGAAATTAGTCGTACCCAGGAAGGACATCATTTCCTTCTTGGTAGTCGGTTTGGGTGCTTGTAAAATTGCTATTTTCCTATCTTCATCTAATGTTCTGCCTTCTTTGGATATTACATATCCCAGGTATTTAACCTGCTTTCTCTAAAGCTGCAATTTGTTTTTGTTTACTTTATGTCCTTGAGTGGCTAGAAATTGTAGTAATGCTATGGTAAATTCTCTGCATTCTTGCTGGGTGGGGGCTGCCAGCAGGATGTTGTCTACATAAAGTGAAATTTGACTGTCTCTTGGTGGGCTAAATCCCGCCAAGTTGCTTGCCATCTCTTGTGCGAATATTGTTGGACTTTCACAATACCCCTGTGGTAGTCGCGTATATGTATACCTTTTCCCCTGAAATGTGAATGCAAACCAATGTTGGCTGTCAGGGTGTATCAGTATCGAAAAGAACGCATTGCTAATATCTACCATAGAAAAATACTTCTGTTGAGGCTTCAAATTATTCAATAGGGTGTGTGGATCTGGCACCGTAGGTGCTCTAGGTATTACTGCGTCATTTATAGCTTGTAAATCTTGGACCATACGCCATTCTCCATTTGCTTTCCTGACAGGAAATAAGGGTGTGTTACATGGTGAATCGGGAGATTCTACCAGTACTCCTTCCTTAAGTAAAGCTGCTATTATAGGTTTGATTCCTACTTCTGCATCTTTTCTTAAGGGATACTGTCTCTTTTGTGGTCTAAATGCTGATTTTGGCGTGATAGTAACTAGTTCTGCTGTACGAATTAGTCCTACATCTGACTTCCCTGTTGACCAGAGAGTTTCTGGTATGCTCCATAAGGCATTTTCTTCCTCTTCTAGTAAGAGTGCTAATCAGCTGTCCTCGCTAGACTGCAAGTGTACAGCTGGGTGTGTCTGTGTTATCCAGTTTAACTTCTGCTTCTGTACTCCCTGTTCTGACAATTCTAGCTCTGTCTGTTTTTTCCACTTTGTGACTTTTTCTCCTAGGTCTGCCCATTTTATATTCTTGTCCTTAGTTAAACTAACATGTGGTAATCAATTAGATTTATAGAGTGCAAAGAATTCCTGGGGCAATGAACAGCTAACTACACTGTTCCCTTCTGTGTCCCAGTACATATTACGTAATACTAATCTGTTTGCATGGTTTTTAAACAGTTCATGCTCATATTCCTTATCAGGTCCTGGTGTGCTACAATAATACAGAGTACAGTGCAACAAATGCTGTTTATCAGTGTCAAGGGAGGGGGACTTACTGATGGCTACGTTCATCAGTTCTTCGGTTACTGCCCCTGGACCAGTCGTGACCAAGTCCTGGCTGTACCAATAAAATGTTTCGCCCTCTGGTCGCACCACAAAAGTATCCATTTGTCGCTGTGCTTCCATACCCTGTATAGTCAGAACTACTGCTATGCCAAATATCTGCATAAGATCTCTGCCCAAAAGGTTTACTGGGCATTTTGCAGAAACAACAATTTTACTTTTCTGGGTCATCCCTGAAACAGGGTCAGTTATTGCTATGTTATGGGAGAGTGGCTCCCGATACAGCTGTCCATTAGCTGCTTTCACTAATATGTAATCAATTGATTCTCAATTTTCTGGTAGTTTGGAAGGATGTATCAGGGTCCGTGAAGCCCCTGAGTCACACAGGAATTTTACTTCCCTCCCCTCTACCAGAAGTGTAACTTCCAGTTTCGTGTCTGCTAAATAGAGCTCTAGGCTCAATAATGCTAAGTCTAAAATTTCACTTTCTTCACCATCTGTGATTTCTTGCACTTCCTCTATTTCTTCTATCACATCCTCTACTCCCTCTATCACATTTGCATTTGTTTTTTATCGGTTACTCCCTTCTATGATTCTTGACTATCATATAGTCAGTCCTCACCCCCCCTTATCTTCCATGGCTACCTTCTTGTTTTGCTTGCAATCCCTTGCTAAATGTCCCTTTTTTCCGCACTTAAAACATTCACCCCTTTTCTTTCTCTCTTCAAACTCCTCTGATCGCTTATCAGATTGTTTGTTTCTCTGGGCATTTTTCTTGCCCTTTTTTCAGGACTGTACTACATAAACTTCTGCTCCATCTTCTACAGAAAATACTTGGGCTTTCTTTTTCTTTTTACTGTTAAAATGCCTTTCGGCATGTCTAGCATATTCAAGTAGTGACTGTAATCTACTTGTACGATGGTCTACCATGTGCTTTGTAATAAAGCTGCTTATAGGCAAAATACTGCCTTTCAAAAATGCATTCTTTAGCTGCTGCTCGTACGGGGAATCATGTGTTTGGTCTTCAGGTACCTGCATTCCACAATGGTTATTAAAACACTCTAATAATCTAGCATAATATCTGTCAACAGTTTCACCTTCTTGTTGGATGCATTGATTAATGCAAGTCCAGTCTGCCCTAGGCTTCCACTTCTCAGAGATTCGGTCTGTTAGACCTTTCACTCTGTTATCCAGTTCTGCGTTGCTATGTGTGAGTGGCTTGTGTTCTGCATCACGGGGATTCCAGTTGCCACTGATCATGTGCCAGTCTGGACCTATGATTTGTCTAACTACTTTTTCTACTTCTTCTCCACTTAAATGATAACTTACAAATAACCAAAATAAAAGGAATAAATGGTTAGCACGAAAAACCAAGAAACAGTAGTAAGCACCACCAACTAGGAATGACAAGAACAATGTGAAGAAAATCAATCACAGTTTATTATCCACAATAACGCTTGTACAGATACAGCACGTTTTCGTCATCAACTTCATCAGAAAATGAAAAGCAACCACATCCATCTGTATTTATACCCTCCTTATTAACATCAATTAAAACAATTCGATCAACTTTAAAAGCAACAAATTTAATAAATCAGTTAATTCCATTCATAATAAAACCTATAACCAAAATAGTTTTATAACTTCTTACATTTAATGAATATAATTAAACACATTTAAAACCCTCATCCTATTCATAAATCTTCCAAAACCGACAGTTGATAAATAATATATAAATAAATAGTTAAAATAGGTTAAAATTAATAATATATGTTAATAATGTATGTTGAACAGTATATGTCTCCCTCAAGTGGTGAAACTGAAAAATAATATATAAATTAATTCATAGTTATAACTTAGTAAATTTAAAATGAGTTAAATGGTACATTGTCAATTTAACTTAAAAGTGTTCTTTCTAACTTATACATAAAATAAATTAAAGTTTAGCAGATCTGATTTTAAGCACTGGTGCTAAAGATACCATTTCATTTAAACCTGGGAATTTGCTAGAATCCAACACCAGTTGCCAATATAATTCTCTATATTCAACTAGTATTTCCCACATACCACCCCTAGGACTCAGTGCAACCACCTCCAAAATAAAAAATTGAAAACCAGATATTCTACAGGTGGTATGTGTGCTTGTATAATGGATTTCTCTTGTTCTTTGTTCTAATTTCATATAAATGTTCGTAACTCCTCTGTTTTAACTTCCTTTCACTTTTCCCTATATAAAAGGATTGACATTCTTTACAAGTTGCAATATAAATAATCCCTTTAGTGTTGCAGTTAGCGTATGTGTTTAAAGTTAATTTCCTTTTCCTAGCCTTTAAATAAATAAAATCTCCCATAGATAAAAATGTACAGTAATTACAACCCCCACACTTATATAAACCTTTCTTTTCTTTCATTCTACTCTGTGTGTTGACTCTAACCAAACCCCTCTCTAAAATATTTTTAATACTGTTACCTTTCCTGTATGTGTAAATCAATTCTTTGTCAAAAATGTATTTTAAATCCGAAATCTTAGAAAAATTGCTCCATTCCTTGTCAAAAATTCTTCTAATAACTTTAGAATTACCGTCATATGTAGTAATTAAACTAGACGCATAGTCTTCCATAGGTTTGTTTATTTGTTTTGTATCATCCACAAGTTGAACTTTACCTAAAATTGGAGCAAATTTATCATTTCTCTTTTCACTTACTCATTCAAAATTTTGTCAAAAAATTCCTCTGGATATCCTCTGTTTAAAAATAATTCTCTAAGTACACTCACCTCACTTAAAAAAGTCTCATCGTCAGAGGTCATCCTACTCAACCGTACTAGCTGTCCCTTCACCACACCTTTCTTCTGGTGTGGTGGGTGGGAACTAGTATAGTATAAATAAGAATTAGAGAAGGTTTCTTTTCTGTGAATCTTGGATGTAAACTGACCATTGTTTTTCAAAATGTGAACATCTAGATAAATTAATTCATTTTGGTTGAAGTTGTTAGTGAACTCCAAGAAGTCAGTTGTGTTGTTTACATAATCTACAAAGTTGTCAAAATCATCTTGTTGGCCCTTCCACAAAAAACACAAATCATCCAAAAATCTACTATATAATATCCAGTGACTTTGGTAGGGTGAATTTATCAGGTATTTGTTTTCCCAAAAATCATTATTAAGTTAGCATAAGTAGGGGCGCAGTGTGCCCCCATAGCTACTCCTTTTTCTTGTTTGAAATATTCACCCTAAAAAAATATATAGTTGTTTTTCAACACTACTTCCATGAGAGTTAAAACTACTCTGAAATCACTGTGTGAGATTTTTTTACTATGCACTAACATTTCTTCGAACCATTCCCTATAGAGATTATGTGGTATACATGTAAACAAGTCCACAACGTCTAGTGTACCAAATGCTATACTATCACTAAACAAAGAAGGTTCCAGTTTCCTCAAAAAATCCCAAGAATCAACCAGTACATTATTATTTCCTTCCAAAACACATTTTACCTTTGAATCCACATATTTTGCTAGTGGTGCTGTCACAGAACCCTCCGCAGAGACAATCGGTCTCAGGGGTGGGTCCTGAGAATTTTTGTGCAACTTCGGAATCCCGAAGATGCAAGGTACTTTTGGCTTCTCCACATGAAGAAATTTATATGTTTCCACATCAATTGAACCTTCTAACAGTAAGTCATTTAGTGTGACTTGTATTTTCCTATATGCGATGTTGATTTCATTGATGGACACCCTTGAATATTTGTCAGAATCATTAAGAATGTCCATCATTTTCCCCTCATATTGTATACTATCCATCAACACCACACCCCCACCCTTGTCAGGTTTCATAACCCTTACACTCCTGTTGTTACTGATGTCCTCCAAGACTTCCATTTCACTAGGAGTTAGATTAGGGAACACATATTGCTGATTCAAATTTAATCTCAGTTCCCTTTCTACCTTTAATTCAAAATTTCTAAGCTGTGGGTGCAACAGTGGGTTAAATGTACTTCTAAGCTTCAAACATCCACTTCCAATACTTGTATTTTTTCCATTAAAAAACAACTCTAAATTTTTCTTCCTGATAAATAGTTTTATATCAACAAGCAACTTGAACATATTTGTTCTCTGTTTGGGAATGAAACCAAAACCTTTAGAAAATAAATCAAAAAAAGTTTTGTTAATTGAAACACTAGAAAAGTTAAAAATGTTAAAATCTTTAAATGTCCATTTATTCCCTTCATTTGTTAAAACATTCATTGATTCCAAACTTGCCCTTTCCTTTCCTGAGGCCTCCACCCCCTCCCTGGGTAGTTTTTTGAATAATAATCTACCGGTTCTTTGTCCATTAATCTTTCGGACCTTCTAAGTGGAGGATACTCAGCCCCATCTACATTGTTGTCAACATTCACAATTTCTTCCCATTCAGTTTCGCCAAGGAATTCCTTATCCCACCCTCCATACCCTTTTCTCTGTGTTGATTTTGGTTTTGGGTAGTGGGTTTTGTTTTTGTATTCATTTAAGTCCCTGTCTATTTTACCAAATTTCCTATTCTGAACATCTTTACACCGAGATTCAACATTCTTTAATAACTTGTGGTACTTTTCATTTTCTATGTCAACAGTAAACATTAAATCATTTGTAATAGCCTTGTTAATATTGTCAATGTCCATAAACAATTTCTCCATTTCTCTTTCATTGTTTTTGATAATTGCTCTCATAATTTCAAATCCACAATTGTCAAAAGCATTAATTAAGTCATTAAAAAATTCAGTACCTTCCGTAACATTATTTGGGTACTTGCATACCCTAAGACCTTTAGGTATTATTTTAAACTGTAAACAATGTTTCAAGTAAGCACAATCCATGTCCAACATTTTATATTTATACAAATAATAATCCAAGTCCTTTAACATCGTGTTATAACTGGCGTTGTTGTTATTATTGAAACCTTTTGTATTAAAATCAAATTTAACATTTAAGAAATCCATTAGCTGCATTTTGCTATCTGAAAGTACTCTTTCCGTGTCCATAGGTGCACGCGAACCACATCGTTTATCTCCACCTCTCGTTTTCCCCTTGCCACTCGCATTATTGCTAGTAAAAGTTAAATGAGGAAAATCATCAAAACTGTTGTTCGCAACGCCGTTTGCATTGCCCATTTCCACATTATCATCATTAAGCCGTGTTTCTCTGCCAACAGCTACTGCTCCACTCCCGCTCGGTTGCTGAACCACTTCCTGGTTCCCTGGTATCGGCGGTGATGATAGCAGCGTAGCAAGAGATTGGCTAATAGGGGACAGTAGTGCTACCAACTGCGTCAGCTGCCCGATAAGCTTACGAACCTCTCCAGTTTCAGATCCTTTGAAGAGATTGTCCGTGCCAGACCTAGAATCCATCTCCGACAAATAACCAAAAAAAAGGAATAAATGGTGCGCACGAAAAACCAAGAAACAGTAGTAAGCACCACCAACTAGGAATGACACAAACAATGTGAAGAAAATCAATCACAGTTTATTATCCACAATAACGCTTGTACAGATACAGCACGTTTTCATCATCAACTTCATCAGAAAATGAAAAGCAACCACATCCTTCTGTATTTATACCCTCATTATTAACATCAATTAAAACAATTCAATCAACTTTAAAAGCAACAAATGTAATAAATCAGTTAATTCCATTCATAATAAAACCTATAACCAAAATAGTTTTATAACTTCTTACATTTAATGAATATAAATAAACACATTTGAAACCCTCATCCTATTCATAAATCTTCCATAACCGACAGTTGATAAATAATATATAAGTAAATAGTTAAAATAGGTTAAATTGATAATATATGTTAATAATGTATGTTGAACAGTATATGTCTCCCTCAAGTGGTGAAACTGAAAATAACATATAAATTAATTATTTTATTTTATTTTTTTTTATTTTATTTTACATTTGTTAACCGGGCTAGTCTGGCTGGATACATGTCCATTTTCAGCAGAGGCCCGAGGAGAAAAAGCTCGCTTATAATACTAATTATACAGTTAAAAGAAATTAAAACACTAAATCAATACAGTTAAAACACTAAATCAATACAGTTAAAAGAAACTAAAACACTAAATCATCATAGTTATAACTTAGTAAATTTAAAATGAGTTAAATGGTACATTGTCAATTTAACTTAAAAGTGTTCTTTCTAACTTATACATAAAATAAATTAAAGTTTAGCAGATCTGATTTTAAGCACTGGTGCTAAAGATACCATTTCATTTAAACATGGGAATTTGCTGGGATCCAACACCAGTTGCCAATATAATTCTCTGTATTCAACTAGTGTTTCCCACATACCATCCCTAGGACTCGGTGCAACCACTTCCAAAATAAAAAATTGAAAACCAGATGTCCTACAGGTGGTAGTGTGCTTGTACAATGCATTTTTCTCGTTCTTTGTTCTAATTTCATATAAATGTTCGTAAATCCTCTGTTTTAACTTCCTTTCACTTTTCCCTATATAAAAGGATTGACATTCTTTACAAGTTGCAATATAAATAATCCCTTTAGTGTTGCAGTTAGCGTATGTGTTTAAAGTTAATTTCCTTTTCCTAGCCTTTAAATAAATAAAATCTCCCGTAGATAAAAATGTACAGTAATTACAACACCCACACTTATATAAACCTTTCTTTTCTTTCATTCTACTCTGTGTGTTGACTCTAACCAAACCCCTCTCTAAAATATTTTTAATACTGTTACCTTTCCTGTATGTGTAAATCAATTCTTTGTCAAAAATGTATTTTAAATCCGAAATCTTAGAAAAATTGCTCCATTCCTTGTCAAAAATTCTTCTAATAACTTTAGAATTATCGTCATATGTAGTAATTAAACTAGACGCATAGTCTTCCATAGGTTTGTTTATTTGTTTTTTATCATCCACAAGTTGAACTTTACCTAAAATTGGAGCAAATTTATCATTTCTCTTTTCACTTACTTCATTCAAAATTTTGTCAAAAAATTCCCCTGGATATCCTCTGTTTAAAAATAATTCTCTAAGTACACTCACCTCACTTAAAAAAGTCTCATCGTCGGAGGTCATCCTACTCAACCGTACCAGTTGCCCCTTCACCACACCTTTCTTCTGGTGTGGTGGGTGGGAACTAGTATAGTATAAATAGGAATTAGAGAAGGTCTCTTTTCTGTGAATCTTGGATGTAAACTGACCATTGTTTTTCAAAATGTGAACATCTAGATAAATTAATTCATTTTGGTTGAAGTTGTTAGTGAACTCCAAGAAGTCAGTTGTGTTGTTTACATAATCTACAAAGTTGTCAAAATCATCTTGTTGGCCCTTCCACAAAAAACACAAATCATCCAAAAATCTACTATATAATATCCAGTGACTTTGGTAGGGTGAATTTATCAGGTATTTGTTTTCCCAAAAAATCATTATTCAATTGATGTGGAAACATATAAATTTCTTCATGTGGAGAAGCCAAAAGTACCTTGCATCTTCGGGATTCCGAAGGTGCACAAAAATTCTCAGGACCCACCCCTGAGACCGATTGTCTCTGCGGAGGGTTCTGTGACAGCACCACTAGCAAAATATGTGGATTCAAAGGTAAAATGTGTTTTGGAAGGAAATAATAATGTACTGGTTGATTCTTGGGATTTTTTGAGGAAACTGGAACCTTCTTTGTTTAGTGATAGTATAGCATTTGGTACACTAGACATTGTGGACTTGCTTACATGTATACCACATAATCTCTGTATGGAATGGTTCGAAGAAATGTTAGTGCATAGTAAAAAAATCTCACACAGTGATTTCAGAGTAGTTTTAACTCTCATGGAAGTAGCGTTGAAAAACAACTATATATTTTTTCAGGGTGAATATTTCAAACAAGAAAAAGTGTAGCTATGGGGGCACACTGCCCCCTACTTATGCTAACATAATAATGATTTTTTGGGAAAACAAATACCTGACAAATTCACCCTACCAAAGTCACTGGATATTATATAGTAGATTTTTGGATGATTTGTGTTTTTTGTGGAAGGGCCAACAAGATGATTTTGACAAATTTGTAGATTATGTAAACAACACAACTAACTTCTTGGAGTTCACTAACAACTTCAACCAAAATGAATTAATTTATCTAGATGTTCACATTTTGAAAAACAATGGTCAGTTTACATCCAAGATTCACAGAAAAGAGACCTTCTCTAATTCCTATTTATACTATACTAGTTCCCACCCACCACACCAGAAGAAAGGTGTGGTGAAGGGACAACTAGTACAGTTGAGTAGGATGACCTCCGACGATGAGACTTTTTTAAGTGAGGTGAATGTACTTAGAGAATTATTTTTAAACAGAGGATATCCAGGGGAATTTTTTGACAAAATTTTGAATAAAGTAAGTGAAAAGAGAAATGATAAATTTGCTCCAATTTTAGGTAAAGTTCAACTTGTGGATGATACAAAGCAAATAAACAAACCTATGGAAGACTATGCGTTTAGTTTAATTACTACATATGACGGTAATTCTAAAGTTATTAGGAGAATTTTTGACAAGGAATGGAGCAATTTTTCTAAGATTTCAGATTTAAAATACATTTTTGACAAAGAATTGATTTACACATACAGGAAAGGTAACAGTATTAAAAATATTTTAGAGAGGGGTTCGGTTAGAGTCAACACACAGAGTAGAATGAAAGAAAAGAAAGGTTTATATAAGTGTGGGTGTTGTAATTACTGTACATTTTTATCTATGGGAGATTTTATTTATTTAAAGGCTAGGAAAAGGAAATTAACTTTAAACACATACGCTAACTGCAGCACTAAAGGGATTATTTATATTGCAACTTGTAAAGAATGTCAATCCTTTTATATAGGGAAAAGTGAAAGGAAGTTAAAACAGAGGATTTACGAACATTTATATGAAATTAGAACAAAGAACGAGAGAAATGCATTATACAAGCACACTACCACCTGTAGGACATCTGGTTTTCAACTTTTTATTTTGGAGGTGGTTGCACCGAGTCCTAGGGGTGGTATGTGGGAAGCACTAGTTGAATACAGAGAATTATATTGGCAACTGGTGTTGGATTCCAGCAAATTCCCAGGTTTAAATGAAATGGTATCTTTAGCACCAGTGCTTAAAATCAGATCTGCTAAACTTTAATTTATTTTATGTATAAGTTAGAAAGAACACTTTTAAGTTAAATTGACAATGTACCATTTAACTCATTTTAAATTTACTAAGTTATAACTATGAATTAATTTATATGTTATTTTCAGTTTCACCACTTGAGGGAGACATATACTGTTCAACATACATTATTAACATATATTATCAATTTTAACCTATTTTAACTATTTATTTATATATTATTTATCAACTGTCGGTTTTAGAAGATTTATGAATAGGATGAGGGTTTTAAATGCGTTTAATTATATTCATTAAATGTAAGAAGTTATAAAACTATTTTGGTTATAGGTTTTATTATGAATGGAATTAACTGATTTATTACATTTGTTGCTTTTAAAGTTGATTGAATTGTTTTAATTGATGTTAATAAGGAGGGTATAAATACAGATGGATGTGGTTGCTTTTCATTTTCTGATAAAGTTGATGATGAAAACGTGCTGTATCTGTACAAGCGTTATTGTGGATAATAAACTGTGATTGATTTTCTTCACATTGTTCGTGTCATTCCTAGTTGGTGGTGCTTACTACTGTTAAATGATAACTTAGCCTCATGGCCTGTAAGTCTTCAAAGAATTTTCTAAAATTAACTTTTGGATGGGGAATTCCCTCTGTGGCTTTCCAGATGTCTTCCGGTGTCCACGGTCTATATACTAGGAGAGTCAGGTCCTGCCCTGCCTGTTTTGCCTGAGGATTTGGTACTTCTATGAGTGGACATATCTCTTCTTCACTCATAGCTCGTGAATTTTTGTTTATTTGATATAACTCAGTATCCCCTCTTAAGTTACGTGTTCGAGACCTAGTCTCGATGGGATCTCTGACATACGGTCTTGGCTTTGCGGTGACAGCCGGGTATAGCGGAGGTGGACCAGCTTGTCCACTCGCTTCATATTCTGGTACGGGAAGTGGAGGGGGTGGAGGAGCTGATGCTATTACCAAATTATTGTCTTCTTTATCTAAAAACATAGCTTTTGAATTATTACTTTTTTGTTCCCTACGTTTTGCTTCCTCAATCTACCTGTGTGCCTGAGGAATGCCTAATTGACTTTGCTTTTTTATCTGACCTTTTGCATCGGTTTTAAGCTGTTTGACAAGTTTAATAAGTGAGGATTTTTCTAATTTGCCATCAAATTCATATTTATTAACCCAGTTTGTATAGTACCTAACATTGTCGGCACGCTGTAATTGCATATATTTTGCATCTTCGGTTAACGGTGGATCTTGGGAACTTTTTGTGCACTTATTACCCATATTGTTCTGACTGTTAAAAATGTTATGTAACCCTTCTTATTTTCACGTGGTACCATGATTTTTCTTTTTCACAGTTTATCTAGAATAACTGTCTTACCTATTCTGTTTCCCTGATCTATGACAAGACTGCAATCTTCCTGTCCCTGACTTGTACAAAACAAATCTCCTGACAGATGATTCAAATCAAGTCCCTGATCTAAAACAGAAACAAGGAAAATCTCACCTTACCTGAGCCTCCGTGCTTTATCACCAGGTTCGATGGAAAATCGTTAACTCATCCTGCAGTCGCAGATCAGAAAAGTGGCTGGCCTCTTTTGAACGACAATTCAGTCGGAGGTCTTTCAGAGCAGAAGAACTGATGTGGTCTCTTCCCCATACGGTTTCATGCCACCTGGCCCATCTGACCTGAGGCGAAGTGAGAGTTTCCGGTCCGAAGGACCAATCTGTCAAAGGAAAAACAACTTCAAAAAGATCAACACATGGCAGGTTCAGGTTAAGGCACTTTAAGCTTGCAGCAAGGAGACAAAAACGTGCTAATACAGAGTTTGTCTAACTAGAATCAGGAAGTGAAGCTATTCTTATACATTTCTTACAAGACATTGCCTACTAAGCTGATGTAATAACTCACAAGTTCTTTCAATATTATTTCATAGCAGCTGTTTGTCCATGATTTTCTGCTGGCATATCAAGTTTAAAAAAAAACTTCCTAAGAAAAACAACGTGGCCTTGATGACCACCGGTCAGATACAACTTCTCACTATGCAATGTTACCATTCAAGGTACTATGGCTAATTCGAGCACAAAGCAAGTACAGATTATAGTTCATTTCTTCAAGCAGTCTTTGTTTAGCTGTATCTGTCTTTTCTGCAGCTGTGCATGTTCTCATAACACGAACAGAGCTGATTGTTCAAGTTCAGTAACGTTATAGAAAAAAGTATTGTTCTATTCATTATTTTCCTGACCTAGCAGATAATCACCTGCTTCTCAGTAAATTTCCAAAAGGCATAAACATGAATTTTGCTGTGCTAGCAAATACTAGGTCAGAGAGCATCTTGCAGTTTTAGAAAGCATACTGTAGTTAGAAAAGCATCTTGTAATTTCATACAGAATTAAGCTGTACATAAAATAGAATGAAATGTGTTAACCCTTTTAGCTTCTAATAAGCACTAAACATATGCATTAATACATATTTTTCTAACACCATGTGTGTCCTGAAAAGGCCCTTGGGTTTTCTTGAACCACATTTTTCCACTCCTCTGATTTCTGGAGTAAGGTCATTGAGGAGCGTAAAAATGAATGCCCACAGCAGAAAAGGTCTTTCCATCTTTTTCACACCTGGCTAGTGTGTCTCTGACTTTTGGGCCAAACAAAGAAGTACCATCAACAAAAGCATTGATAAAGGAAGACTTAAAGGGTTCCGTGAAATCACACAAGCCCATCCAGGCATGACGCCTAATAGTAACACCTGTAGTCGCTTCTCTAGACATCCCTTCGGCTGTATGAGCAATAAGCTGCATGGATGAATTTGAGATCGACTCCAGGGTGGCAAGCTGAGAGGCTACTTTATCTCGAACCCCATCAGATACCGTTCCTGCAAGGGTATCTGAAATCTCAGTTATTAGATCCCTTTGGAGCCTGGTAAAATGTGCCAAGAAGTTCAATGACTGATTAGCAAAGGTCGATGAAGCAAAGACCTGCTTCCCAAATCTAGCCATCATCCAAGATCCTTGGTTAGGAGGATGGATAGTTGAACTCTCCTCAGCATGTTCCTTTTTGGTGGCTGCTGCAACTACCATGGCATCCACTGCTAGACCCTTAGACCAATGAGGCTGATTCTCCGAGACTGAAATAATTTTATCTGGTCTCCAAGGAATAGGCTCTATGGAGGCAGGAGCCTTCCACTCAACTTAACTAGATCATCAGTGGGCGGGGTCACCCAAAAAGTAGAAGGACGGGCAAGAAAAGCTTGCAAGAACACAGACACCTCAGAGGAAGGGTTTGAGGGCTTCCAATCACCCCTCTGTTTTAATATTTCTAGGATGTCTCCAAAGGTGACATCTTCCAAGGTGACCATGGGGACCCTTTCCCTTCATCTTAATCTGTGTCTTCAGTGAAAGATTCTTCAGGAGAATCCAGGTGCTTCCTCTTGCACATCCTCTTATGGGGAGGCTCCTCACGGGGAGATTCTGAGGAAGATTCTGAAGAGGGGGGACCCTGAACTGGGGTGTATTGCAGCTCTTGTGCCTGCTGTCCCAATGTAGTAGATTGTGACAGCTGCGAGCCAGAGAAAATGAAAATATGGCATTCCGATGAGGATGGAACCAGCTGGGAGCCTGCTGATGCCAAAGTTCTCTCCATAATCTGGAAGGCAGGCCCACTCTAAGAGGGATGGGAGCCTGGAACTGTGAAAGACAACCAAAGAACCGGAGTCACACTCCACTCTGATGAGCTACCACTCAGAGTAGGAGCCCAAAGAAGGCTCGAAACTGCCATGGCCATGAGATCCATAGACAGCACTGAGGAAATAACTGGCAGTGCTTCAAGGATCTCACAGCTGCTAGCCAAACTATGGTCCCGGGTGTGCAATGGATCTGAAGGAGCCAAAGACCACAGAGTCGACTCCGGTACTGAGGTGAGATCCACCTTCAGCACCAAAGTAACTGGCACTGGAAGGGTCAAAGTGGGGGGCTCCAAACCCTGAAAAGAGGATGAAGGAGGATAAACTGGTGGAGTCCATGGAAAATAAGCCTCAGCTCCAGGTGGGAGAGCATTTTGTCATGGTGCAGGAGACCTCTGGCTGCCAAAACCTGATCCACTCATCTGACCATGTCCAATTCCAATAGACTCCTTGATGAACGGCTTGACATTCCGAAGGGGACTTAGACCTATCTATAAAGAGGCTTGGTTGTTGACCCAGAAAGGGGTCCACTGAAGGGGAATATCTAGTCCTGGGAATAACTGGTAAATCGACTTTCGGAACCATAGGTTGATATATAGATAGGGATTATGGAACCAAATGAGATGATACTGTAGGCTGAACAGAAACTGTCAGTGCCAAAGAGGTCATCAGTGCCTAAGTAGTGGTTGGAGCTGAAGAAATTTTTGTCTGAGCTGGTTCAATAACTGTCGGCACAGAGGAGGACTTACATACTTTTGGTACCATAGGTGAGGTTATCGTTAATTTCGGTACCTTGGCTTTAGGTACTGAAGAAACCGTCAGAATCTGTGTTTTTTGTGGCTTAAATTCATGTACCATAGGGGAGGTTGGCACAGAGTGACTTCTTTTTTTGCTTCAAGTTTAGGAGGTTTTGAAGTCTCTGCCTTAGAAAGGGTTTCAGTAAAGGGACATTTTAATAAGCCTTTCAGAATAAGTTTGTTGTGCCTTTCAGCTAACGTACGGGTGCTAACGCCCTGACAAATAGTACAAGTCAAGTCCAAATGAGGGGCACCCAAACAATACACACAGGAAAGATGCCCATCAAAGTTGGGCATCTTCCTGCCACAATCTAAACAATGTTTAAATCCAGATGTCCCCTTTTGCTTTTCTGCCATATCGAAAAGATAGTCTGTCACTAATATATACAAACATGCACACTCTCACACAACAGAGTGGAAGGACAGGAAGGAATTCTTTTTTTTTTATAAATATACCAACAATGGTATAAGAAAAATCCCCAATGGGTAAAGGGAGAAAGGGGAAAAAAGAAGAAAAAGAGGATACCAACAATAGTATCAAAGATTACCAATGGTAATAGAAAAAGGGAAGTGGCCTGATACCAGCGATGGTAAAAAGAGTTACCTAAAGGTAAAAACGGAGGTGGTTATAGCCAGAAACACACTCACTCACTAAACAATAATGTTGTCAAACTTTCTACCAACAATTTTTAAATAAACACAGTTTAGAAAGAGAAATTTAAAGCACTTAGCTGAGCGCATCTACTGATGCGTACAATTTTCTACGTGGCAAACAAGATCTGAGGTAATGGGGAGACAGGCATTGTGGGTAGAGGCTTAGCTCAATTGTTTTTGGCTGGTGCAAGCTATGTATAACGGCCGAGTCAGTTCTGAGAGGTCAGAGCCAAACCCATCAGTCAAGAACGAATGCAGAGTGACAACATCAGATGCTTAGTTATAGAAGAAAAAAAGAAGTTATGCATTTACCATAATGTTCCATGTGCATTGTCCATCTTGACCTTCTTTTCACTGATGGGTTAGATCCGATGTATCGGATCCATCTCAGCCTTTCCAAAAGTTCAAGTTCTTCAACAAAGCTCATGGCCATCCTTCCCTACCCATAATACAGTTCCCTAAGTTCCTCAGATCTTGTTTGCCCCCATCAACTCTTACGAATGAAAAATTCCATTAATATGTGTATACACATAAAAGTCTACATATATAGGCCAAGGCAGAATTTCTGAGGCTATAGAGATCTGCAAACCCAATAACTACTCTGTCTCCCAGGAGTATAGGAAGGGGGTATGGAGGGAGGGTTGTGAGAATAAAGGTCGAGATGGGCAACACACATGGAATGTTATGGTAAGTACATAACGTCTTTATGTGTTGTTGTCAATCTCACCTTTACTCTCACTGATGGGACCGCATCCCAAGCAACCTGATTCTTGGGTGGGTCAGCAGAGTATATTCCTCAGAAGCATAGAACCAAAAGAGGCTCTACTCCTAGAGACCAAATCTGCTTTGCAATGAGTAATAAAGGTATGATGTTGCACCCACGTAACTGCAGCACAGATGTTATCCAAAGGTAACTTTCCTTGGAAAGCTGTAGATATAGCTATCAACCTGGTGGAATGAGCTTTAACAGGGAATGGAAGAGCTCTGTTCTTCGAGTTGTAGATGTAGGATATACAAAATGTGAGCCATCTAGATAAGGTAACTTTTGATACTGGTTAACCTTTTCTAATATTAGAGTAAGATATAAATATCTGATCTGATGTAAGTAGAAATGTAACTGTCTATAAACGTCTAAAAGATGTAGATGTAGATTCTCCCTTATTTGGGAAATTTGGGAAGAAAATTGGTAGCTCAGTATATTTATTGAGGTTACTTTCTGACACATCCTTTGGAAGAAAAAAGGGATTAGTGCATAAAGAAACTCTGTCCTTATGAAAAACTAAGTATGGGGGCTTGACAGGCAAAGCTTGCAATTCTGAAGCTCTTCTAGCTGAAGTAATAGCCACTAAAAAGAGTGTTTTACAAGGCAGAAATTTCAAATCACATGTGGCCGAAAGTTCAAAGGGAGGGCAGATAATATTTGTCAAGATGAAGTACAGACCTAGGGAGGAATTGGATGTTTGTATGGCAGTCTTATCATTGTAGTGCCTTTTAAAAAGGCTTTACAAAGCCTGAGACATAATTGCACCACCATTTTCTTCTACATGGAAATTTGAAATTGCTGCAATTGAACTCTAATAGTGTAAGCAGCAGCTCCTTCATAGAAATGTTTTGCTAAAAATTCTAGAATAGAATGTATAGGGACCAAAAAGGGATCTATCTGACTATCGGAGGCTCCATGTTACAAACATCTTCCATTTACTCCTTTACAATCTTTCTGTAGATGTTTTATGGGAAGATAACAAAATGTGTTTGACTGGAGAGGAAAGGAGAGGAAATCTGACGATTGGGGGAATTGGAGCAGCCAAGTTGTCAGTTTGAGATTGTGTAGGCTGGGATGTACCATTCCCAATGGGTGAGTCAGAAGGTCTGGAGCAGGGTCCAGAATCCATGGTTTGTCCTGAAGATGAAGCTGAAGGAAGGGAAACCAGATTTGACAAGGTCAATAGGAGGCAATCAGGATTATTGTAATCTCCAACAAACTTGCTTTCTGTATCAATTTGGGAATCAGAGGGATTGGAGAGAAAGCATAGAGGAAACCCAGAGACCAGTCGTGAACAAGTGCATCCCTTGGTGACTCCCCCATGGGAGGGATCAGGGCAAAGAAGTTGCAGCATTTGGCATTGGCAGGTGATGCAAGCAGATCACAGCAAGGCTGACCCCATTTCCAGAAAATCTCTTACACAACTTTCTGATTGAGGGACCACTCATGCGGCCATAAGATGGCGCTGTTCAGTTTGTCTGCAATCGTGCTGGATTTCCCCGGGATGTGCGTTGCAATCAGAAAACAGTTCAAGATCATTGCCCATTGCCAAACCCTTAGAGATTCTCGACAAAGAGGGTAGGATCTGGTCCTCCTTGTCTTTTATGTACCAGCCTACTGACATATTGTCTGAATGGATTGCTATCATTCCCATAGGGAGACTGTCCTGAAATGCTTGCAACACTAACAGCACCTCTCTCATTTCTAGATTGTTTATGTGCAAATGAGCCTCATGATCCTGCCAGATGCCTTGAATTGTCTTCCTGAGATAATGGCCCCTCCCACCCTATCTGGCAAGCATCCGTGGTTACGGTGGCTTGGGGATAAGGAGGAATGAAGGGACAGTCTTGAGAAACTAAGTGAGAGTGAATCCACAATTGGAGATCCTTTTTGCAGGAGTTGGTTATACAGATTTTGTGTGGCATTGGAAGATCTAGGATTGACCATTGTGCGGAAAGTAAACATTGAGGTATACTTATATGCAGACGAGCTAAAGGAAAAAGTATGATGGATGCTGTCATCTTCCTCTGTACCTGAAGAACTAGTTTTGCAGAGGGTCATGTCTTCCTGATTAATCGTTTTACATGAAGGTGGAGATCATGGACCCTGCCTTATGGGAGTCATGTATCAATGTAGTTGTATTTATTTCTGCTCTTATGAATATTAAATTTTGACATGGCTCTAGAAAGGATTTGTCTTAATTTATGGAAATGCCTAGGGATGAACAAAGCTGAAGATTATAATCTCTGGCTTGTAGCAGATGATGCCTGGTCGAGGTGGTTATGAGCCAGTCATCAAGATACGGAAACACACGGAATCTTCAACATATCAGTTGAGCTGACTCTACTACCATGCATTTGGTGAACACTCTGGGGGCTGAAGTGAGGCCAAAGGGCAGAGATCGAAGCTGGAAGTGACTGGCTCCTAGCCGGAAGTCCAAGTACCTGCTGGAGTGTCTTTCCATTCGAATGCGGTAGTACGCATCCTGAAGGTCTATAGAGGACATCCAACTGTCTTTTTCCAGGAATGGAAGAATTGACTGCAGTGTCACTATTTGGAACTTGGTCTTTTTGATGGATTTGTTCAGATTGCTGTGGTCCAAAATAGGTCTACAGTCTCCTGTTTTCTTTGGAACTAAAAAGAATCTTGAGTATGTTCTGGATCCTCTCTGGTCTGCGGGGACTTATTGGATACTCTTTTTATTAGCAACTTTTGAATCTATAGCATTGCTTGTTCCTTTTGACTGCGTAGAACATCTGGAACTGATTTGTTTTCGGGAGTGGGGAAGGAGAAGAGAATGATGGATCCTCTGGATATTATGTCCTGTACCCATTTGTAGTTTGTTAAATTTTGCCAGGTTTCATGGGCAGAGACAAACAGCCCCCGGCTGCCTCCAGAGACAAGCAGTCAGACCCTCCTTCAGGAGCACTGGAAGGGTCTGGCAAAGAAAGATTCTCTGGAGCCCTGAGTCTGTGGGAATCCCCTGCCACAAGCATGGTATCTTCCATTATGGATCCCCCTTCTACCTCTGGGGAGCTTCCACCTTGTGTGTCCTGCAAAGACCACTGTGATTTTTATTCTTACTGATGGGGTCGGAGCCAATCCTCGGCTCTGACTCAGCCAACTGCAAAAGCTCTAGGTCTTCAACCAGCTCAAGGCCAATTCCCTATCCAATGATGCACCTTGTACTTCCCTCAGATCTTGTTGGCTGCCAGCAGGCTTCATACCACTAGTAATATGCTACCATAGAAACTGGATAAGAGACAATAAACCATGACATAGATGGAATCTTGGTCATCAAGAAGCTTGGATGGGAGTCGGAGGGTGGGACATAAGAATGAATGTGAGACGAACAACTCACATGGAACGTTATGGTGAGTACATAACTTCTTTGTGTGAAGTTGTTCAATCTCACCGTTCATTCTTACTGATGGGTAGCATCCCAAGCACCATCTTTCTCGGGTGGCTCATGGGAGAATATTTTTCAAGACAGTGGAACCAAAGGAAGCCCTGTCCCTGGAGACCTTGTCTACTTTGTAATGAGTGATGAAGGTATGAGGCTTTGACCAAGTAGCTACTGCACAAATAGTATCTAAAGGCAATTTAGCCATAAAGGCTGATGAAGTAGATACAGTTCTAATAGAGTGGGCCTTTATCCTCTGTTGTAGAGGAGTATTCACTGAACTGCAAGTGAAGAATATACAATCTGATAGCCATTTTGATAGTGTTTTTTGCCACTGGAGTGCCTTTTTTGACTCTGAAAAGGTGACAAAGAGCTGATCTGTTTTCCTGAAATGTTTGGTCCTGTCTAAATAAAACTGAAGTTGTCTGTGAACATCAAATTTGTGCAGCATATGTTCCATCTCATTAGTGTATTTAGGGAAAAACACATGCAATTCAATAGATTGGTTGAGATTTGTCTCTGATCAAACTTTAGGTAAGAAAAAGAAGTTATGTCTTACCATAAAGTCTCATCTGTGTTGTTCATTTTCTTTCATTCATCACTGATGAGTTCGGTTCCGAGCCTTTGGAACCGAGTCGGCCTTATTATCAATCTCATGCCAGCCAAAAACTCTCAAGCTAAGTCTCTACTCAGAATGCCATTCTCCCTGTTACCTGAGATCGAAGTTGCTATAGAAAAGGAAGTAAAGCCGAGGCCACTTCTGCGCAAATACCCTAAGACACTACTTAGACCCAAAGCATCCCTCAGGAGCCTTTGGAGGGGGAAGGAGGGTGGGAAGTGATGAATGAAAGAAGATGAAAATTTATTTTCTTCAAACCTCTCTCTGTTTTCCCATGTAACATGCAGGGCAAGTTTGGTACTCAAATATATGCACTAAACATTTAGAATCACAAGTCATTTTTACTAATTATGCTGCCATAATTATGCACATAAATGCAATGTATCAAAAATATATGTACATCGTGAACAATGTCTGCATTTACTCATGCCTAATTTCCCTGGTTTATATCCTGGTGTGTTTGTCTTGAATTTTAACATGTCTTTAATATTATATCTCCTAGAGTAAGTAAACTTTAATGTATTTCTCAGTAGGTTACTCACATTTTCCTAATATAAGAAAATAATCCATTTTTGTATATAGTGTCTTTGACATCGTTAGTACAGTTTACATATGTTAATGTCATAACTTTAGTATGTGTCTACTTGCATGACCTTAAAACAATGAATTTGTTAATTATGTCGGTTTCTAATAATGGCTGATAAAATCCAATTATTCTCTTAGTAATTACTTCATTACAAATCTGGGTAACCACATTTATAAAACATCTGTCTAACATGCTGATTTCCTTCCTAAACTTTTTTTTCATCAGAATGGCTAGGCTTAAAAGGCTGTAAGGCTGTTAGCCTAGTTATTGCCCATGATCCTATACCATCCATTTTGTCCTTCAAGTAATGTTCTTTTGAAAGGTGACCCATGTTTTTTCATCCTTTGTAAATATTAGTTAAGCCTTTTTAGGCATAGGAGGTAGAAAACTAAAGATCAATCTACATATGATCTCATCAACCAGAGAGTCTCTCCAAAGGTGGGGTTATCTGAAGAGAACTGTACATTCCAGGGATTCATTTTCCTTATCAGTCTTACAAATAAAGTCCTGAATTAGGTAGAAGAGACATCCATGGATACTATCACAGTAGTTTAGCTTAAAGAGATGCCCTTATGTTATGCATGCATAAATTGCTTGATGTCTGATGGGATTTCACCTCATGGATATGATGATCTGCTTGATGTATGTGTGGCCTTAACGTATAGGATACAAAAGCTATAGAATCCCTCATCTCAAGTCATTCTGCTTTGCTAGCTAACTGGTCAGATTTACTACATACAGACTGACAAGTTAGAGAAGTTTTGTGGGTGTCTCAGCATAGGAAGGCAGTGCTTGCACTCATAGATGCCACTCCATTGTGGTAGTGGATACACCTCTGTTTTATCCCCCATTATTAGCCAAAAATGGGTGAGGGCACAGAGACTTTGAAAGAAAAGGCTTTTTATGCCTGACTTCTGGATCTCTTATTTTCTTCTTTCTATGCATCCCTTGCTGGTGATCATAGGTTCATAAATATTTACCAGACTATTGACCTCTGAGGATCTTTAGAAGACTAGCCATACATCTACATGAAAATTTTAGCCCTTATATTTTGAGTATAAGTAATCAATAAACAAGTAAAACGTTTACATATTGCCCCTATCCTATCCATGAGAGATAAGGGTGCTAAACCAAGAGTTTAATTGTAGTGACTCATTCATTTGTCCAGGTTATGTCTGAATAGTGTAAGAGAAGTACTTTGCTTTATGTGGAGAGGAAGATGATTTCAAGAAGAGGTATTTTTTGTGATATATATCTGTCGTTCCACTGTGTCTTGTTTATGGTACATAAAGACTGCGATCGCTTGAGCAGGTGTTTATGATACCATTTGACCTGCAGTATGTCTGACAGGATAAGGTCTGTTGAGGCTAAATATGCAGGAAAGAGATGGCCCTTCAGTACTTTGTATGACACCAAGATGAGGGGCAAAGCTTTGGTCTACACAGTTTTTATGGTTTTGACCCCTGATTTTCTTAGTAGGCAAGTATTGTGAGCATTCAAGCTGTGCCAAATGTTTGAACAGGTACACACTAAAGAGGGCATTATTGAACTGATGTATGCAGAATACTGTGAAATAATCACATTCCTGTACATGGATGCCACACCTTTAATAGTACTATACTATGAAACTATATCATTACATGGGGTGGCGAAAGCCACATACACTTTGGCTAGGCTTATAAATGCCCTAGGGCAGATAGCCTAGTACTATACTATGAAACTATGAAACAGATGGAACATTATGGTAAGACATAACTTCTTTATCTGATATTGTTAATCTTCTTTCCATTCATTACTGATGGGACAGAATCCCAAGCTGCCTTGAGATCCATGGATGGCCCTTATGGAAGAACATTCCTGAGTACCATTGAGCCAAAGACAGTTCTCCCTCTGGAGATCAAGTCCAATTTGTAATGATTGATAAAGTTATGAGACTTAGCCCAAGTAGCTGCTGCACAGATGTCATCCATGGAATCCCTGGAATGGAATGCTATAGATGACGCAATAGATCGAATAGAGTGAGCTTTAACTTTTGGCATAAGTTCATTATTGAGGGAACAGATGAAGCGTATGCATTCCCTTAGCCATCTTGACAAAGTAAACTTGGAAACAGCCTCTCCCATTGTAGGCCCAGAAAAGGAGATGAAAAGCTGTTCAGATTTATGGATAGGTTTGGTCCTGTCTAGATAAAATCTCAACTGTCTATGTACATCTAAGGAGTGAAGGCAATACTCTCCTCTGTTGGAAAAATTCAGAAAAAAGACTGGTAGATCAATAGTCTGGTTAATGGACAATTCAGAAACAACTTTGGGAAGAAAGGATGGATTTGTCTAAAGAGATACTCTGTCTTTATGAAAGACCAGATAGGGCCTCTTGATACACAATGCCTGCAGCTCTGAGACTCTTCTGGCAGAGGTAATGGCTACCAAGAACAAGGATTTCCAAGACAAAAACTTTAGGTCACAATTCGCAGCAGGTTCAAAGGGTTTTTGGGTCAAAGACTAAAGGACTAGAGTGAGGTTCCATGGTTCCACAAGCTGTCTGACAGGAGGCCTGATATGAGAGGTCCCCCTGAGGAAAGCCTTGCAAAGGCACAAAGAGATAAGAGGGATGCCATATCTACCATTGTGGAAATTGGAAATCACTGCTAGATGTACTTGTACCGTAGAGGCAGAAGCTCCATTATCAAAAAACTTAGCCAATTATTGAAGCACTGCAGTAACTGGAGCTGAATATGGGTCTAGCATGTTACCCTTGGACCAGATAGAGAACCTTTTCCATTTATCCTGATATAGTCTTCTGGTGGATGGTTTGTGAGAGGCCAGAATGATGTCTCAAACAGACGAGGAGAGATTAGCTTGCCTAGTGACTACTGGAAGTGGAGAAACCAAGCTGTCATCTTGAGACTGGACAGATTTGGGTGACTCAGCCCTTGGGGATGAGCAATCAGATCTGGTACAGGGTCCAGAATCCATGGTGGATATACTAGGTGAGGCCAAAATGGGGCTATGAGGATCACCTTGCATCTCAAATGAAAAGCTTTCTTCAGAAATTGCGGGGTCAGAGGGATAGGAGGATAAGCGTAAAGAAGTCCCTTGGGCCAGTCATGGAACAGAGCGTCCCTCGGTGACTTCCCCTCTGGGGAAGTAGGGCAAAATAGCTGCTGCACTTGGTTTTGATGGGGAAGTGAAAAGATCGCAGCAAGGCTGGCCCCAGTGGCTGAATATTACAGATGCCACGTTGGGGTTGATGGACCACTCATGAGGCATGAGGATACATCTGCTCAGTTTGTCCGCAATCACATTGGAGCTCCCAAGGATATGCATTGCTATCAGAAAGCAGTTGGAAGCTATCACCCACTGCCAAATTCTCATGGCTTCTCAACATAGTGGATAGGATTTGGTTCCTCCTTGCTTGTTGATATACCAGACCACTGACATATTGTCTGAATTGCAATTGTCCCGGAAGGGAGAGCCGAATGGAAGGCCTGCAACGCTAACAGCACAGCTCTCAGTTCCAGAACATTGATATACAGGTGGACCTCTGAGGTGGACCATGTGCCTTGGACAGTCTTTTCCTTGAAATGGCTCCCCACCCAATCAGGGAAGCATCTGTGGTCACAATGACTGTAGGCTGAGGAAGTTGAAATGGACAACTCCAAAGTTCTACATCTGGCCTCATCCACCAATGCAGGTCCTGTTTGCAGGAGTTGGTTATTCGAATATGGTAATCGAGGGGGTGATAGTTTGGAAACCATTGACACAGAAGGAGCCATTGCAGAAGCTGCATATGTAGCCTTGCTACAGGCACTATTGAGATTGATGCTGCCATAGAACCTAGGGCCTGAAGAACTTCCCTTGCAGAGACTGTAGTTTGAGAGAGTATCACCGGGAGATGAAGCCTCAATCGATGGAGTCTGTGAATTGGAAGTGATACCAGACAGGACCGAGTACTGATCACTGCACCAATGAACTCTATTTGTTGTGTAGGGATAAGGTTTGATTTCTCCCAATGTATCGTTATTCCTAACAATTCTGCCAGAGAGAGAGTATAATGCAGTGCTGTTACCAGAAGATGCTTGGTGGGGGTGGTAAGGAGCCAGTCATCTTGATATGGAAACACCCAGAATCCTTTTAGCCTCGAGTGAGCTGTTACCACTGCCATGCATTTTGTAAACACTCTGTGGGCTGTAGAGAGACTGAGCAGCAGGGCATGGAATTGATAATGACTGGCTCCTAGCTGGAAGTGAAGCAGACTCCTGAAGTGTTTGTCCATCTTGATTTGGTAATAAGCATTCCGGAGGTCTATAGAGCACATCCAATCGCCTTCTCTTAAAAAGGGAAGAATGGACTGAACTGTGACCATCCAGAATTTGCTTTAGCTGACAGACTTGTTTAAGCTGCTGAGATCCAAAATGGGTCTCCAGTCACCTGTCTTTTTTGGCACCAAAAAGAATCTTGAGTAAAATCCGGATCCAGTCTGGTCTGTGGGACTGGTTGGATGACTCTTTTTTGAGACAGCTTTATACTTTCTGAAGCTGCTTCTTCCCTTTGAGTGAGTGGAACATCAGGAAGTTTTCTTGGAAATTTTGGCTGACAAGAAAGGGGAATGGTGTAACCTCTGGTGATAATGCTCTGCACCCAACGATCGGTGGTGATAGATTGCCAGGCAGCTTGGTGCAGGGAGAAATTACCCCCGACTTACTTCCAGAGGTAAGAAATTGTGCTGCTCCTCAGGAACACTGATAAGGCTCACCATAGAAGGAGTCCCTGGAGCCTTGGTTATGAGGACCCCCTCTGCCTCTATAGAAGCATTTTCCAGAATTGTTACCCTCTCTGCCTCTGGGAGTATCATCACCACATGCAGCACGGAAAGGACCCTGAGATTTCTTATGCCTCATTTTTCCACTCCTCTGATTCCTGGGGAAGGTACGTTGAGGGTTGGAAAACCATAGGCATATGGCAAACAAGGTTTTTCCATCTTGCTCACACCTGTCTAGTGTATCCTTCACTTTGGAGCCAAAAAGGGATGAAGCTTTGATGGGGGCATTCAGAAAGGAAGACTTGAAGGGATCTGCAAGGTCACAAATGTGCATCCAGGCATGACGCCTCATAACAATGCCTGAACCTACTGCTGTAGCCGCCCCTTTGGTCGCATGTGACAGCAACCGCATGGACGAGTTAGATACTGATTCCAGGGTTGCGAGCTGTGAGGCCACTTTGTCCCTGATGTCAGACAACTGTCCTGTGAACATCCCAGAGAGTTCAGGGAGATCAAGTCCCTCTTGATCCTCATAAAATGTGCCAAATAATTCAGGGACTGTATAGCAAAGGTCCCTGATACGAAAACATGCTTCCCAAGTCTGTTCTCCACCCAGGACTCCCTGTTGGGTGGGTAGACAGTGGGACTTTTCTCAGCCAAGTACTTTTTCATGGCTGCTGCCACTACCATAGCATCAACTGGTAACATATGGACCAATGCGGGTTCTCCTCGGGAGGGGAAAAATTTTGTCTGGTCTCCCAGGGATTGCCTCAATGGAATCAGGGTTCTTCCAACCATTCTGCACAATGATCTCGATGAGCTTGTCGGCAGGCAGGGTCACCCAAGTGGTAGAAAGCCAGGTGCAAAAAGTCTGCAGGAACATGGACTCCTCAGACAAAGGGTTGGAGGGCTTCCAGTCACCTCTCTGCTTTAACATTTGCAGGATGTCTCCAAAGGAGACATCATCAGGAGGTGACTGTGGGGACCCTTCACCATCATCGTAATCCATGTCTTCCATTAAGGACTCCTTGGGTGAGTCCATGTACTTCCTCTTGCATGTCTTCTTTCGAGGAGACTCCTCAGTGGCGGTCTCTGAGGAGGACTCGGAAGAACGGGTACCCTGAACAGGGGTGTCCTGTGGCTTCTCTGTCCAGTGTCCCGGGGGTGATCTGAGTGCTGCCAGAAGCAAGAGCCCTCTCCATTGCGCAGAATGCAGGCTCGACCGAAGAGGGATGGGAGACAGGAACCGAGAAAGACAACCTCGGGACCATGATCACACTCTGCTTTGATGAACCCACCCCCAAGGATGGAGCCTCAAGCAGGATCAGCCTGGACGCAGCTATCGGCACAGAGGATGGAACCGAGGAGAGAGTTGGCTCCAAACCCTGGGCTGATGTGCCTGTCCCCCAATCCCCAGATTGAGGAAGGACCGGTTCAGAAAGAACCAAAGACCAAAGGGGCAAACTCAGAGCCAGAGTGATATGCACCATAGGCAACAAGGTGATGGCTTCCAAGAAGGATGTTGGAGCAGAAGGCTTCAGAAGCGAGATGGTCGAAGGAGGTGTGTAAGATGGAGTCTATGGATAAGGCAACCCAAGTCCTGCAGGAGGATGGGGTTTAGAAAATGAGGGAACCCCCCCCCCGGGCTAACAACAGCTGGTCTATAAGACGCACCACGTCATGTTCTGAAAGTTTCCTGGTGGATCTAGTGGATACTCCTGATGGAGAGTCAGGGAGTTCGAGGAAGGGGCTATACGCTTGGCCCAGAAATGGATCTACAGAAGGGGTGTATTGGGTCGGTGGTGCAAGGTCTGCCAGCACTGAAGTCTCTAATTTTGAGACCGGAAGTAAAGGGGTCAAATCCAGTGATGTCAGTACAACGCTCGGTGCAGAAGTGGCACTCGGAGCCAAAACGGTCGGTTCCAAATGGGAACTAGTGGCATAGTCAAAGGTGTGCCCTTAGCCGAAGTGGCCAAAGGTGCCAAAGTTGAAATAGGCTTAGTAAGGTCTATGACTGGTGCTGGAGGCAAGACCGGTATCGAAATAGGTGCCAGTACTGAAGGTTTTGAGATGGTCGAAGCTGAAGAAGATGGAGCTGAAGAGGCAAATTTATGCTCTGAAGATAACTTTGGGACCTTTGATTTCCCAGGCTTGCTCTGATCACCCAACGGCAAAGAAGGAACAGAGTGGGATCTCTTTTTGTCTTTAGAAGGAGGGGTTGAGACCTCCATCACAGAAATGGCTTCTGAGAAGAGAGACTTAAGTAACCCTTTCAGAATTATTTTATTTTTGCTCTCATTAAGAGTGCATTGACTGAAACTCTGACAAATGTCACATGGAGGCTGCACCAAAAGGTGGGGCACTCCCAAACAGTATGCACAGTCATCATGAGAATCACTGTTAGGTAACTTGCCCTTACATGAAGTACAATGCTTAAAACCTGAAGTACCTTTCTTATTCAACATCTTGATAGAAAAAACACCACAGGCCAACTGTATAATCCAAATATAATGAAGTCAACTCCATTCAAAAAGTCACAAATACAACAATACACTGTATGTAGAGAAAAGAAAGGGAAATACCTGAATAAAAGCAAAGCTAGAAGGTTAAACAGGAGAGACAATACCAACAATGGTATTGAAGAACTACCACAAGGGTATGGGAGGAAAGGCCATACCAACAATGATACTTGAAAGTTTACCAACGGTAACAATGGGTAGAGAGAAAATAACAACATTAGGCAGAAGAAAAGGCACTAGAAATACTAATTGCTTAATAAAATATGAAGATATCCAAACTTTTTCACACAAATATCAAAAATGTTTCACTTAGCTGAGAGCTCAGCTGAAATACGGCTTTATGGCTACGTGGCAAACGAGATCTGAGGTAACAGGGAGAAGGTCATTCTGGGTAGAGACTTAGCTTAAGAGTTTTTTTGGTTGGTGCAAGCTTGGTAATAAGGCCGACTTGGTTCCAAGGGCTTGGAATCAAACCCATCAATGATAAATGGAAAGAAGATTAACAACATCAGATTGAAGGATTCATCCTGAGTGAGACTGTCATTATGGAAAATCAAATAAGGGGGTTTAATGGACAAGGCCTGTAACTCTGAAACCCTATGAGCAGAAGTAATAACTATTAAAAAAAAAGATGTTATGTCTTGCCATAACATTCCATCTGTGTTGTTCATCTTCTTTCATTCATCACTGAAAGGTTCGGTTTGATCCCTCAGAACTGAGTCGGCCTATTACCAAGCTCGCGCCAGCCAAAAAAACTCTCGAGCTAAGTCTCTATCCAGAATGCCCTTCTCCCTGTTTCCTCAGATTGAGTTTGCTAAGAAAGGAAGTAAAGCCGAGGCCACTTTTACGCAAGTATCTTAGTGCACCACTTAAACCCAAAGTATCCCCCAGGAGCCTATGGCGGGGGAAGGAGGGTGGGAAGTGATGAATAAAAGAAGATGAACAACACAGATGGAACATTATGGTAAGACATAACTTCTTTATCTGATGTTGTTAATCTTCTTTCCATTCATCACTAATGGGACAGAATCCCAAGCTATTTAAGGTCCATGGGTGGCCCTTATGGAAGAACATTCCTGAGTACCATTGAGCCGAAGGCAGTTCTCTCCCTGGAGAGCAGGTCCAATTTGTAATGATTGATAAAGGTATAAGGCTTAGCCCAAGTAGCTGCTGCACAGATGTCATCCATGGATGCCCTGGAATGGAATGCTATAGAAGTTGCCATAGAGCTAGTGGAGTGGGCTTTAACTTTTGGCATGGATTCATTATGGAGGGAATAAGTGACATGTATGAAGTCCCCTAGCCATCTTGATAATGTAACCTTGGAAACAGCATCTCCCCTTTTGGGCCCTGAAAAGGAGATGAAAAGCTGTTCAGATTTACAGATAGGTTTGGTCCTGTCTAGGTAAAATCTTAATTGTCTATGTACATCTAAGGTGTGAAGGCAATACTCTCCTCTATTGGCAAAATTCAGAAAAAAGACTGGTAGATCAATGGACTGGTTAATAGAGAATTCAGAAAGAACTTTGGGAAGAAAGGATGGGTTCTTCCAAAGTGACACTCTGTCTTTATGAAAGGCTAGGTAGGGCCTCTTATACACAATGCCTGCAGCTCTGAAACTCTTCTGGCAGTGGTAATGGGTACCAGGAACAAAGATTTCCAAGACGAAAACTTTAGGTCAAACTTAGCAGCAGGCTCAAAGGGCTTTTGAGTCAAGGACTGGAGGACTAAAGTGAGGCTCCATGGTTCCACGGGATGTCTGAGAGGAGGCCTGAGATGAGAGATCCCTTTGAGGAAAGCCTTGCAGAGGCATAAAGAGATAAGAGGGGTGCCATCTACACCATTGTGAAAATTGGAAATTGCCACTAGATGCACTCATACTATAGAGGCAGAGGCTCCGTTATCAACAAACTTAGCCAAGTACTGAAGCACTGCAGTAACTAGAGCCAAATACGGGTCTAGTATGTTATCCTTGGACCAAATGGAGAACCTTTTCCATTTATCCTGATATAGTCTCATAATTGATGGTTTGTGAGAGGTCAGAATGATGTCTCGAGGTGAGGAGAGATTAGCTTTCCTGGTGACTAGCGGACGTGGAGAAACCAAGCTGTCAGCATGAGAGTGGACAGGTTCAGGTGACTCAACCCCTGGGGGTGAGTGATCAGATCTGGTAGAGGGTCAGGAATCCACAGTGAGTATAGTAGGTGAGGCCAAAGAAAGGGGAACCAAGCTTATCGAGGCCAGAATGGGGCTAGGAGGATCACCTTGCATCTCAACTGAAGAGCTTTCTTTAGAAATTGAGGGATCAGAGGGATGGGTGGATAGGCGTACAGAAGTCCCGTGGGCCAATCGTGGCTCAGACCATCCCTCAGCGACTCCCCCTCTGGAGGAAGTAGGGCGAAGTAGCTGCTGCACTTGGTGTTTGATGGGGAAGTGAAAAGATCGCAGCAAGGCTGGCCCCAGTGGCTGAAGTTTACAGACACCACCTCTGTGTTGAGGGACCACTCGTGGTGCATGAGGATGCGTCTGGTCAGTTTGTCCCCAATCATGTTGGAGCTCCATGGGATATGCGTTACTATCAGAAAGTAGTTGGAAGCTATCACCCACTGCCAAATTGTCATGGCTTCTCGACAAAGGGGGTAGGACTTGGTTCCTCCTTGCTTGTTGATGTACCAGACCACTGACATATTGTCTGACTGAATTGCAATTGTCCTGGAGGGGAGATCCGAATGGAAAGCCTGCAATGCTAACATCACGGCTCTCAGTTCCAGGACATTGATAAGCAGGTGTGTGTCTGAGGTGAACCATGTGCCTTGGACAGTCTTTCCCTGGAAATGGACCCCCACCCGATAGGGAAGCATCCATGGTCACAATGGCTGTGGGCTGGGAGGGTTGAAATGGGCGGCTCCAAAGATCTACATCTGGCCTCATCAACCAAAGCAGGTCCTGCTTGCAGGAGTTGGTTATTCGAATCTTGTAATCCAGGGGATGACAGTTTGGAAACCACTGGCTCAGAAGGAGCCATTGCAGAATTTGCATATATAGCTTCACTAGAGGCATGATTGGAATTGACGCAGCCATAGAACCTAGGGCTTGAGGAACTTCCCTTGCAGAGGCTGATGTTTGAGAAAGAATCAATTGGATTTGAAGCCTCAATCAATGGAGTCTGTGAAGAGGGATTGATACCAGGCAGGACTGAGTATTGAACACTGCTCCAATGAACTCTATTTGTTGTGTGGGGATAAGGTATGATTTCTTCCAATGTATCGTTATTCCCAACAATTTTGCCAGAGAGAGAGTATGTTGTAGTGCACTTAACCAGAGGAAGCTTGGTGGGGGCGGTAAGGAGCCAGTCGTCTAGATATGGAAACACCCAGAATCCTTTTAGTTGCAAGTGAGCTGTGACCACTACCATGCATTTCATGAACAGTCTGGGGGCTGTAGAGAGACCAAATGGCAGGGCACGGAATTGGTAATGACTGGCTCCTAGCCGGAAGCGAAGCAGACTCCTGGAGCATTTCTCCACCTTGATGTGGTAATAAGCATCCTGGAGATCTATAGAGCACATCCAGTCGCCTCCTCTTAAAAAGAGAAGGATGGACTGAACTGTGACCATCTGGAATTTGGTGTGGATGACAGACTTGTTTAAGTTGCTGAGATCCAAAAAGGGTCTCCAGTCCCCTGTCTTTTTTGGCAACAAAAAGAATTTCGAATAAAATCCGGATCCATGCTGGTCTGGTGGGACTGGTTGGATGACTCTTTTTAGAGACAGCTTTATAATCTCTGAAGCTGTTTCTTCCTTTTGACTAGGTGGAATGTCAGGAAGTTTTCTTGGAAATTTTGGCTGAGAAGAAAGGGGAATGGTGTAACCTCTGGTGATAATATTCTGCACCCAACGATCAGTGGTGATAGATTGCCAGGCAGCTTGGTGCAGAGAGAAACAACCCCCGACTGCTTCCAGAGGTAAGCAATCAGGCCGCCCCTCAGGAGCACTGATAAGGCTGTCCAGAGAAGTAATCCCTACAGCCTTGGATGCAAGGACCCCCTCTGCCTCTATAGGGGCATCTTCCAGAATTGTTACCCCCCTCTGCCTCTGGGAGTATCATCACCACGTGCGGTACGGAAAGGACCCTGAGATTTCTTATGCCACATTTTCCTACTCCTCTGATTTCTTGAGAAGGTATATTGAGGGTTGGCAAACCATAGGCCTATGACAGACAGGGTTTTCCATCTTGCTCACACCTGGATAGAATGTTCTTCACTTTGGAGCCAAAAAGGGATGAAGCTTCGATGAGAGCATTCAGAAAGGAAGACCTGAAGGGATGCAAGGTCACAGATGTGCATCCAGGCATGATGCCTCATAACAATGCCCGAACACGCTGCTCTAGCCACCCCTTCAGTCACATGTGAGAGCAACCTCATAGACGAGTTGGATACTAATTCCAGGGTTGCTAACTGCGAGGCCACTTTGTCCCTGACCTCATCAGAAAACTGTCCTGCGAGCGTCCCAGAGAGTCTGAAGATCAAGTCCCTCTGGGGCCTTATAAAATGTGCCAAATAATTCAGGGATCATATAGCAAAGGTCCCTGATGCAAAAACATGCTTCCCAAGTCTGTCCAACACCAGGGACTCACTGTTGGTTGGGTGGACAGTGGGACTTTCCTCAGCCAAGTCCTTTTTCATGGCCACCTCCACCACCATAGCATCAACTGGTAACCCTTTGGACCAATGTGAATTCTCCACAGGAGGGGAAAGAATTTTGTCTGGTCTCCGGGGAATCACCTGAATGGAATCAGAGTTCTTCCATGTGAGCGGCACGATGAGCTGGACGAGCTCATTGGCAGGTGGGATAACCCAAGTGGTTGAAGGCTGGGCATGAAAAGCCAGCAGGAACACAGACTCCACAAACGAAGGGTTGGAGGGATTCCAGTCCCTTCTCTGCTTTAGCATCTCCAGTATGTCTCCGAAGGAGACATCATCAGGAGGTGACCGTGGGGACCCTTCACCATCATCGTAATCCATGTCTTCCATTAAGGACTCCTCAGGCGAGTCCATGTGCTTCCTCTTGCACATCTTCTTTTGAAGGGGCTCCTCAGTGGGGGTCTCTGAGGAGGACTCGGAAGAGTGGGTACCCTGAACAGGGGTGTCCTGCGGCTTTTCTGCCTGGTGTCCCGGGGGTTGGTCTGTGACAGCTGTAGCTCAGGGGGTGAAAACTGGGGTTCTGACATCAAAGGATTGCTGCCAGAAGCAAGAGCCCTCTCCATCGTGCAGAAGGCAGGCCTGCCCGAAGAGGCATGGGAGCTCGGAACCATGAAAGACAACTTCAGGACTGGGGGTCACACCATGCTCTGACGGATCCACTCCCACAGATGGAGCCTCAAGCAGGATCGGTGCGGACGCAGCCATTGGCACCGAGGAAGGAACTGAGGAGAGAGTTGGCACCTTACACCGGGATGATGCACCCGTCTCCCGATCCCCAGATTGAGGAAGGACCGGTTCAGTGGGAACCAAGGACCAAAGAGACAAACTCAGAGCTGGAGTGAGATGCACCTTAGGCACTGAGGTGATGGGTTCCAAGAAGGATGTCGGAGCAGAAGGCTTCAGAAACGAGATGATCAAAGGAGGAGTGTAAGATGGAGTCCATGGATAAGGCAACCCAAGTCCTGCAGGTGGATGGGTTTTAGAAAGTGAGGGAATCCCCCTGGCTACCAACAGCTGGTCCACGAGATGCACCACATCATGTTCTGAAAGGCTCCTGGTGAATCTAGTGGGTACTCCAGATGGAGAGTCAGGACATTCGAGGAATGGGCTATACACTTGGCCCAGAAATGGGTCTATGGAGGGGGAGTATCGGGCCATGGTGCAAGGTCTGCTGGCACCGAAGTCTCTATTTTTGAGATCAGAAGCAAAGGGGTCAGATCCAGTGTGGTTGGTAAACCACTTGGTGCCAAAGTTGCACTCGGTGCCGAAATGGTCGGTTCCAAAATGGAAACTGGTGGTGTAGTCGAAGGTGTGCTCTGAGCCAAAGTAGCTACAGGTGCCGAAGTTGAAACACGTGTAGTAAGATCAATGGTTGGTGCCGGAAGCAGGACCTGTGCCAAAACAGGCATCGGTATCGAAGGTTTTGAGATGGTCAGAGCCAAAGAAGGCAGAGCCGAAAAGGCAGATATATGCTCTGACGATAAGTTAGGGACCTTAGATTTCCCAGATTTGCTCTGATCACCTGATGGTGAAGAAGGAAAAGAATGGGATCTCTTCTTGCCCTTAGAAGGAGGGGTTGATATCTCCATCATAGAAATGGCCTCTGAGAAGGGAGACCAGAGTAACCCCTTCAGAATGAGTTTATTTTTGCACTCATTAAGAATGCATTGGCTGAAGCTCTGACAAATATCGCATGGAGGCTGCACCGAAAGGTGAGCCACTCCTAAACAGTATACACAGTCATCATGCAAATCACTGTTAGGTAACTTCTCCTTACAAGAAGTACAATACTTAAAGCCTGAATTACCCTTCTTATCCGACATCTTGGTAGAAAAGGACACCACAACCAACTGTATAATCCAATAATAGAGAAGTCAAATAAGTTCAAAAAATCACAAAAAAATCACCAATATAACAATACACTGTATGAAGAGAAGAAAGGGAGACACCTGAAAAAAGATAAAAGCTAACAGGTTAACCAGGAGAAACAATACTAGCTATGGTATTGCAGAAATACCACAAGGGTAAGGAAAAAGGCCGTACCAAACAATGGTACTTGGAGATTACCAACAGTAACAATGAGTAGAGTGGAAAGAATAAGGTTAGACCAAAGAAAAGACACTAACAATACTAAAGGTTTGGTCAAATAAGAAGATATCCAAAAATCTTTACACAGATATCAAAAAAGATTTCACTTAGCTGAGAGCTCGGCTGAAACGTGGCTTTATGGCTACGTGGCAAACGAGATCTGAGGTAACAGGGAGAAAGGCATTCTGGGTAGAGATAGCTTGAGAGCTGTTTTGGCTGGCACAAGCTTGGTAATAGACTGACTCAGTTTGGAGGGCTCAGAACTGAACCCATCAGATGAATGGAAAGAAGATTAACAACATCAGATTATGGTTTTCCATGATAGATATTTCATGTCACAAGATGAGGCTTGTTCGAAAGGGGGCAGGATTATATGGGAAAGAACAAAATTTAGGTTCCATGGCATAGCTAGAGCTTTGATGGGTGATCTCAAATGGACAGTACTCTTGAGAAAAGCTTTGGAGAGTGTAGGTGACACAATATTAGACCCCTGGACACCTAGATCAAAGTTAGCAATCACTGCCAAATTAACTCTAATGGTTGCTGCCGCTGCCCTTTCATTGAAAAGTTTAGTCAAAAATTCCAGAATGGATGAAATTGAAGCCAGGTATGGATCAATATTGTTCTGAAGCGCCTATATAGAAAACCTTTTCCATTTACTAAGATATAACTTCCTGGTAGATGATTTATGAGAGGATATTAAAATATATTGAGCCGCAGCTTTATGAGAGGATGTTAAAAATCTATTGTGACAGATGATAGATTGTGAATCCTGGCTATGTTTGGAATTGGATCAGCCAAGCTGTCAGTTTGAGGGACTGAAAAGAAGGGTGGAGAGCCCCTGATGAATGAGTCAGAAGATCTGGCAGTGGGTCCAGAATCCAAGGTTCTTCCAATAGATGAGGCTGGAGGAACGGGAACCAAATTTGATGAGGCCAGTAAGGGGCTATTAGAATGATGGTCCTTCACAGGGCCTTGGCTTTCTGTAAAACTTTGGGTATCAAAGGGAAAGGAGGGAAGGCATAAAGGAGACCCAGGGGTCAATAGTGTACAAGTGCATCCCTTGGGGTATCCCCCAGAGGGGGGATTAGAGTAAAGTAGCTGCTGCGTTTTGTGTTTGTTGGAGTTGCAAAGAGATTGCAGCAAGGCTGGCCCCATGTGCAGAATATTCTTTCTGCTACTTCTTCTTTTAGGGACCACTCATGAGGCAATAAAATCAGCATGCTCAGCTTATTTGCTATCACATTGGATTTCCCTGGGATGTGCATTGCTATCAGAAAGCGCTGGGTGGAAGTCGCCCATTGCCATACTCTCAGGGCTTCTTGACACAGGGGATAAGACCTGGTTCCTTCTTGTTTGTTTATGTACCAGACCACTGACATAGTGTCTGTCTGAATTGCAATAGTTCCCAGAGGGAGAGAGTCCTAAAAGGACTGCAACACTAGAAGTATCGCTCTCATCTCCAGAACACTGATATGCAGGTGAGCCTCATATCTGTTCCACATGCCTTGGGCTGTTCTTCCCTGATAATGCCCCCCTCCCTATCAGGGAGGCATCCGTGGTCACCGTGGCTATGGGTGTGGGTAGAACAAAGGGGCGACCTAGAGTTACTTGGTGAGATGTCAGCCACCACTGAAGGTCCTTCTTGCAGGAATTGATTATCAGGATTTTGTGTGACATTAGGAGTTCTTGAAAAGACCATTGCATGAACAGGAGCCATTGCAGTACATGCATATGCATCTGACCCAAAGGAATCGCAATGATAGCTGCCACCATTGTCCCTAGCAATTTGAATACCATTGAAACAGGGGCTTTTTCTCTCAGGAGCAGGTCCAGAACCTGATTTCATAGAACACAAACTCTTTCTGGTGGAAGGTTTAAGGTCCTAGTAATGGTATTTAGCTCTGCTAGTATAAAAATGGTATGTTGTGATGGCAACAAGGCAGATTTTTCTGAATTTATAGTAATCCCCAACTGACTGCAGAGGTTCAAAGTTGTGTCCCTTGCTTGTATGAGTTGAAGCCTGGTGGTGGCAGTGAGGAGCCAGTTGTCTAGGTATGGAAACATCTAGAATCCCAAATGTCTCAGATGAGCCGTGACTACTGCCATGCATTTGGTGAACACTCTGGGGGCTGTAGTGAGACCAAAGGGCAGAGCACAAAATTTATAATGACTGGCTCCCAGCTAGAAGAGTAGATGATCTCTGGATGGCTTGTCCACTTGTATGTGGTAGTACGCATCCTGGAGATCTATTGAGCACATCCAATTGTCTTTCCCTAAAAAGTGAAGTATTGACTGTAATGTGACCATCCAGAATTTTGTCTTTCTTACCGACTTGTTTAGTCTGCTGAGATCCAAAATGGATCTCCAGTCCCCTGTTTTCTTTGGAACTAAAAAGAACCTTGAGTATATTCTGGATCCTCTTTGGTCTGCTGGGACTGGTTGGATGACTCCTTTTTCTAGCAACCTTTGAATCTCTGAGGCTGCTTGTTCCCTGTGACTGGGTGGAACGTCCAGGATTTTTCTTATAAGGGGGTGGGAATGGCAAAGGGAATTGAGTATCCTCTGGATATGATTCTTTGTACCCAGCTGTCTTTTGTTACTTTTAGCCAGACATCTGGCTACAAAGACGCATCCCCTGACTGCCTCCAGAGATGGACAGGCAGGCCTCCTCTCAGGAGTGCTGATAGGGCTTCCCAAAGAACTGATCTCTGTCGCCCTGGTTCTGCGGACCCCCTCTGCCACGTGGGTGGCATCTTCCATTGTTACCCCCTCCTCTGCCTCTAGAGGGGGGTTCACAAGAGTGTCCTGGAAAGCTCCTTGAGTTTTACAGAACCACATCTTCCCTCCCTTCTGACCTTTGGGGTAAGGTCTGGTAGGGGAGGAAAAGTGGACTCCGACTGAAGACAGAGCCTTTCCAGCCTTTTGACTCCTGGTAAGGGTTTCCTTCACTTTGGGTCCAAAACGGGATGAGCCATTGAAAGGGGTGTTAATAAAGGATGACTTAAAGTGCTCCACAAAGGAACATAAGCACATCCAGGAATGTCTCCTAAGAGCAATTCCTGTCCCTGCTGCCCTACTCATTCCATCAGCTGCATAGGAGACCAGACGTATGGAAGAGTTTACAAGAGAATTAAGGGTAGTGAGCTGGAAAGTTACTTTATCTAAACCCCCACAGCTACTGAACCCTGTAGGGTATCTTCTAGCTCTTTCAGGAGATCCCTTTGCAACCTTGTAAAATGTGTTAGATAGTTCAGTGATCGGAGAGCAAAGGTCACTGAAGTAAACATGCGCTTACCATATCTGTCCTTGATCCCAGAGACCTTATTAGGAGGATGGACAGACATAGAAGTTTCGGACAGTTCCTTCTTGATGGCTGCCACCACCACCATAGCATCAACAAGCAGTCCTTTGGTCAGGAAAGTCTTGTCCTGGGGGGAAGTTATAAATTTGTTAGACCTCCTAGGGACAGGCTCCATGGTATCCAGGGACTCCTGCACCCTTCGAGAGATTAGCTCAATCAACTCATCGAAGGGTGGAGACACCTAAGAGGTGGAGGGCTGAGACCCATAAGCCTTCAGGAGCAGTGACTCATCATCAATATGGTTAAGGGACTTCCAGCCACCCGTCTGCTTAAGAATTTCCAGGATATCTGTGAAGGAGATATCCTCCGAGGGGGACCATGGGGACCATTCTGACTCATCTAAGTCAGTGTCCAAAGTGACGTATTCCTGTGGGGAGTCCAGATGATTTCTCTTGCAAAGTCTCTTCCTGGGATCCTCTTTAGTGGGAGCTTCTGGAGAGGTCTTGGAAAAACAGAGCTCACCTAACAGGCTTCCTGAGGCTCAGGGTCTCGACGCTTTAGAGAGAAGTGTGATGAAGAGGTAGACATTGGTGCTTTGGGGGAAGGAGATTCTGGTTTCTGATGGTGTGTTTGTCAGTGCGGACAACACCCTCCTCATAGCATCAAAGGCACCTTGGTCCCAACGAGAAGAAACCCCCAGATCCGAAGATATGGAAGATTACCTCGGCACCAGAACAGAAGGCTCAGAGCCTGAGGTTGGAGCCAAGCTCACCCGAACCGAGACACAGAGAGGCAAAGTCAGAACTGAAAAATCAGTCCGACTATCCTCCCTGGATCAGACCAGTGAGCGTTGGCTCCTAGACCCTTCGGTCAGCACCGAAGATGTCAGGGTAGTCGGGACCAACAAGCCTGAAGTAGGAGTTGGACCTGAAGGCTTCACAATTATCAGCTCCGAGCACTCTGGCTCGGAAACTTTGAGATGGATTGGGGGAGAAACAGTAGACAGTGGGGGGATTTTGTCGGTTTTGAAGTCCCAGGGATCGGTCCCGATAGAAGTTTAGCCAGCTCTGGTGTCTGCAGAAGCCTCTACGCCACATGATCCACATCCGTGTCTGATAGCCTGCTTGAAGACCAAGAAGACGGAATGGATGAAGCCACTGACTGCAATATTGGTGACTTTAAAGTAGGAGACACCAGCTCCAATACTGGGGACCAGCTCCTAACTGTAACAACAGTCGGCTCCAAAGGCAGTGGAGTTGAAGACTTATCCAATCTGAATATGCTACTCGACAGACTCTTACCCGGCTCCGATGAACCAGAGGAAGATTTATAAAGTTTGTCATGGTTGTCCTTGTCCAGTTCCTGTTGAAAAGAGGATTTTAAAAGACCTCTATCAATCAATTACCTTTTATGCTCATGCAACACCCTAACACTAAACGAGTGGCATATAGAGCAGTCCTCTTGGAGATGAACCTCTCCTAAACAACAGACACAAGTAGAATGTCCATCTGTTAAGGACATTTTTTTTTCCACATTTTGGGCACTTCTTGAACCCAGACTTGGATTGCTTTACCTCCTTTTGTTGTTGAGACATGTCTCACAGATAGCAAAAAAAAAACACACAAACCTACAGTATTTAGCCTTGTATAAAGGAATATGCTTGTAAAACACACCAAAGAACTATTAGACAACTAACTATTATGCCCTAAAACTTGGGTTTGAAAACACAATAGCAATGAACCCTCTAATTTAAACAGGTTCCTCAGCACACACAAAATAAATGAACACCAAACCAGTCTTAAAATATAACAGACTTTAAATAACTCTAGATAATCTAAACTAGTAGGGAAGGGAGATATTAAAGGCCTAAAAATGTGGTCAAAAAAAGACTACTAGCACACACTCACTTAGACTAATTTACTAACTAGCTATAATATAACAAGATAAAGAAACTTATTCACTACAACACCTAACTACTGCAAGACAGATTTTTTCAAGTAACTATAGAAAAAATATCAAATATAAAAATTTGACTGGCCAGAGCTTAGCGAAGCACTCCCGATCTGTTGCAGCGGCAAAAAAGATCTGAGGGAAGCACAAGGTGAATCATGGGATAGGAAGTTGGCCTCGAGCTGGTTGAAGACCTCGAGCTTTTGCAGTTGGTTGAGTCGGAGCCGAGAATCAGCTCCAAACCCATCAGTAAGAATAAACGGCAAGACAGAAGAACTTCACATCTACATTTTCCCACTACCTCTCTCACCCTTAAGGAATGGTCTAGTAGGTATGGAAAAACATACTCCAATGGCAGATTAGATCTTACCTTCCTGTTCACACCTGGCAAACTTTTCTTTAACTTTAGACCCAAAGAGAGCTGAGCCATCAAAAGGGGTGTTAATAAAGGAAGATTTGAAAGGCTCCATAAAATTGCAATGGTGCATCTAGGCCTGCCTCCTGATAGAGATGCCTGAACCCGCCACCCTACTTGCTGCATCTGCTGCATACGCGATGAATCTCATGGATGAGTTGATGACAAAATTGAGGGTGGTGAGCTGTGCATTGACTTTATCTGCCACCACATCAGCTACAGCTCCTTGGAGGGAGTCTGAAAGTTCCTTTAACAGGTACCTCTATAGTCTCGTGAAATGGATAAGGTAGTTTAGTGACCGCAAGGTAAAGGTCACTGATGAAAAGACATGTTTCCCATACCTATCCATGGTCCTGGAATCCTTATTCAGAGGATAGATAGAGGAACTGGTCCCAGACAGTTCCTTCTTTGTGGCTGCTGCCACAACCATAGCATCAGCTGCTACACCTTTTGTTAAAAATGCCTTATGCTTTGGAGCTGTGATTTATTTATTTGGGATCTCCCAAGCCTTCTGAGAGATTAAATCAATGAGCTCATCGGAAGGAGGGGTCACCCAAGAGGTTGAAGAGCAAGAACCAAAGGCCTTCAGGTATACCGACTTCTCGGCCAAAGGTGAGGTGGACTGCCAGTCACCTCTCTTCTTTAAAATTTCCAGAATATTTCTGGGGAGTCCAGATGCTTTTTCTTGCATGTCCTCTTCCGAGGGACTTCCTCAGTGGGGTACTCTGGGGAGGTTTTGGAAGAGGGGGAAGTCCCCTGAGAGACATCCTGAGGCATGGGATCTCTGCGGTCATGTGGACAGGTGTGAGAAGGCAAAGGCACCTGCACATAGGTGGAAGGAAGATCCAAAGAAGATTGTGTCTTGGACTGTCAAGTAATCATCACCCTCCTCATGACTTCAAAGGCAGCCCACCCCTGCTCTGATGAACTCCCTGGACCTGACAAATGGGTTGTCGGAACCAATGGAATCTCCAGAGCAGAAGACAGGATCTCTGAAGCTGAAGTAGGAGCCAAACCCATCCACACAGAGGCCCCCAGAGGCTGGGTTGGATCTGGAGAGATCTGAGCCAGCTCCAAGAACCCAGCCGGAGAGCATTGGCTCCCAGACGTCTCCTGCTCCATCTGGGCAGAAACACTTGAGGCAGATACCAGATCTGAGGAGCCAACAGGTCCTGGACCAGATACAGACACAAGATGGATGTCAGAATCTTCTGGCTCCAAAACCAAGTGACAGATCGGAGGAGGAGCATGCGCAGAAGGGGAAGACTGTGTCTGACCCAGTTCCTTTGGATATGGATCCAATAATAGCTTGGCCAAGGCAGGTGTCTTTAACAGCCTCTGCACCACTTTATCCACATCTTCATCAGAGAGTCTCCTGTTCGACCGGGTAGAAAGGGTAGGAGATCTGGATCTTGTTAAGAATGGAGAAGGGAGCCAAGAAAGGATTAGCTCCAATGAAGAAGATCGGCTCCAATATTGGAACTCAGAGGGAAAAGAAGACTTCAGAGACAAAGACTCAGATGATGTTGACTTTGGGCCAGAAGGTTCCATTTGCTTTGATATAGTCTTGGATCCAGTAATTGCTGACTACCCTATGGTTCCATTGGACCAGACAGTTTAGGCTGTTTCTGTTTCAGCTCCGAAGATGATTTCAGAGACGGAAAAGAACGTTTCATTAATTTCTCGGATTTCTCCGATTTTAAAGAGTAGGATATCAGAGATATAAACTCAGAAAATGTTTTTTTTAACAATCCCTTTAAAATCAACTTATTGTTATGCTCCATGAGTACTGTCTGATTAAAGGCATGACAAATCAAACAGGATTCAGCAGATGAGGAGGCTCCAAGCATTACACACATATGGTGTGTGAGTCACTAAGGGGCATCTTTTTACCACACATTGCTCACACTTTTTTTAAACTCAGGAGGCTTCCCTTCTTTCTGAGACATTCAAAACTACTAGGAAAGAATGGTACATACTCTCCAACACCAAAACACAAAACTAGTCCTCTAAATTTAATGGACTCAGGAAAGAAAGAAGAAAAAGTGTTTTTTTTTTAAACAATTGAAGGGAAAGAACAGTGGGGGAGGGAAATATACTCTAACTAAAATGGGCCTTAGTTAGACACTCTCTAACTTAAATGGGCACTAACCAGGGACACACAGGAAAATGCACTCACTCTAAGCTTATAATAAAATTTAAGTAAGAAAGAAAAAGGTAAGTGGAAGGGAGAAAAAGGAAAAGCACCCTCTAACTAAAACAGGTGTAAGTTAGACATCCTCTAACTTAAACAGATGCTAACAAAGAGCATGAAATAAAGAACTAACAGGAAAAACTGCACTGAAACAGGCAGGTAAGGTAGGGATAGATATCTAAGTAGGAAAATCTAACGTAAAATACATTTAACTATAAAAGTAGAAATAGCAATAAAGAGCACGCTTAGCCCAGTGTTTGCTAACGAGCCTCCTCGCAGCAAGGCAAACGAGATCTGGTGAAGTTAGGGAACTGCATTATGGGTAGGGAAGGATGCCCACAAGTTTTGTTGAAGACCTTGAGCTTTTGGAAAGGCCAAGAAATATCCGATACATCGGCTCCGATCCATCAGTGAGAATAAAGGCGAGACTGACAACAACACATTGATTGTTTATGAAAATTTCTCCCTTTGAACTTAATTTACATCTGACTGTTATAAAAACATATTTCCCAGTTGTATTAATGAACTCTTAATGATCAGTGAAGGTGATTTCTAAAGCAGGCATCTCAGCAAACAAGAATACAATTACAACTGAAACCTAAGTAGTTAAAAGTACTGAGGTCAAAACATCAACATTCATTAACCAGTTGTTTGAGACAAATTCACTTGCACAGAGTTGAGAAGAATATGTTGCAAATGGAAGGGGGAACTGACAAGTTAAATTCTACCAAATTACATTGCATATTATTCACCAAAGCCTTTATATACATAGACATACATAGACAGGGTCTATGTTAAATCATCGAATGCTTAAAAAAGCGAACGATGATTTATCGAACCCATGTAAGTGAAAGCTTGCAATCTCGAACGTTTAGAACAGCGATTTTTTTCCATGGGAAAAAAATTGCTGTTCCACAAAAAAAAAATTTTAAACATTACATAAAGTGCCTCCCAAACCCCCTCTACTTAAATATACCAACTCCGAGATCGCACTACAGTGACAAAAACGGCAAAGTAATGGAAGGGACCAAGCGATTTCTTTCCCAGCAAAAGAATTAGCTTATATGCTGCTTCGCTATTTTGCCTTTTCATGCTTTCAAGTTCGATCAAGATGCATTCAAAAGAATGCGTCTTCGATCATTTAATAGGAACCCATATAGACATAGGTATGCTTCCATAGTAAAATGGAAAAAGAACTGACAAAACCTGAAAAAGTAGTTATCATAGATAAAGTCAGCAAGACAACCAGCAGTCAAACCACCCAACCCAAACTGTTGCCATCAAATGTAAATAAAATTGTGGTTAATACTATATCCAATAGGCAACGCAAAGTATCATAACCAAAAAACAAAACCAAAGGAAATCAAGCTGCTTTAATAAAATCCAAGGACAATTCCACAATAAATAATTCCAGTAAGTGCTTTCATCTGTGATAAGACTTCTTCAGACTGGAAGTTAACATTCAAAAACACACATTTAAATACTTTAAAAATCACATGACCACACATACTTACTGTTTTAACCCTATGCATTTCAGATTCGTATCATACTTTCCATCTGAAAAGTCTTCAACAAAAGTGAGATAAGTCCTACCATTTTAAGTCTGTCAATGTGAGCAATAGATATTTAAATATCCCTGATGTCTAAAGTCACCATGAATTAAACTGTTGTGGAACAAGGCCACAGGTTAAGGAAATAAAGATTAAGTGCTGAGGCCCACAGAGGCATAGTCAAATCTGATGAGATCTGAAAAGTCTCTGTGGACCTGACAGGGCAGTGCTGGCTCCTAGAGGTCTTCCACTCTGAATGCATTGAGACACTCAGGGTGGATATTGGATCCAAGGAAGGTATAGATCCTGGAACCAACATCGACACAACCTGGATATTGGAATCTTCCACCTCCAAAGCAGGGGGATGGCTCGGCGGAGGAGCTGGAACAGAAGAAGGGGTTTGAGTCTGATCCTATTACTTTGGGCTCGGATATAACAGTACTTTGGCCAGAGCAGGTGTCTTCAAAAGTCTCTCTATGACCCTATCCATGTCTTCATCAGATAATCTCCTGGTAGACCTAGTGGAGAAGGTAGTTGACCTTGATCTAGCTAGTAATGGAGAAGGAAGCCGAGAAGAAATTTTTTTCAGTAGAGGGAGATTGGCTCCTATGTCTATGCTCCATTGTAGCAGTCAGCGTCAATGAAATTCCCCACTTTGATGAAGTTTTGCAACCAGGAGGAGATGTCTGGTTCGATGAAGCCTTCAGATTCATTAAGTTTGGAGTCTTCTGCTTCAGCTCTGATTAGGATCTTGGCTCCAAAGAAGGTATTTTGGTAAGTTTGTCAGAAGATTCAAGAGATATAGCCTCAGAGAAAGGCGACTTCAAAAGGCCATTCAGAATAAGTTTATTTTAACATTCCATTAATGCCCACTGGTTGAAATTGTGATAAATGGAACAAGACTCTTGCAGATGAAGAGGCCCCAAACAATACACACATCTTCTTACTGCATTTTTCACATTTTTCAAGCCCAAGGGCTTGCCTTCCTGTTTCTACAACATAACTAAAGAAGAGGGAGGGAAAGACAAAAAACAACAGTTACTCCCAATCTCGCACAGCAAGTCCTCTAACTTAAATGGACTTCACACACACACACACACACACACACACACACACACACACACACACACACACACACACACACACACACACACACACACACACACTAAATTAGAAACTGCAATTTTAGAGTGTAAGCAAAGGTAAGTATATAGAAGAATAAGAATATACTATTTATACTTATTACCTTTTTTTTAATATAATGAAGAAAAAGACAGAAGAAAGGAATGACCTCTAACTAAAAATGGATGTTTCTTAAATGCCCTCTAACTAAAATGGATGCCAAAGAAGGGAAAGAGCTGGGTAAAGAAGTAAATCAGACACTAAATTAGATAGATGGAGAAGAAAAGAAAAGATAATATTATGCTAAATAAACTAGACAAAAAAACTAAGTACTTAGCTCAGAGCTATGCTGTTTATCCTTTTTGCTGCACAGCAAATAAGATTTGAGGTAATTATGAGGTTGCATTATGGGTAAAGAATGAGGCCCATAAGTTTTGCTGAGGACCACGAGCTGGAGAAATGGCTGAGATAGATATGATGCATCGGATCTGACCCCACAAGTGAGAATAAAGGTGAGATCGACAACATCACACCACATGTTGTAAGTGTATTGGCATTCCTTCAATTTGCCTGTAATTAAGAATACAGAATGAGACTGAGTGCTGGGTGAGTGTTTGTGTGTTTGTGTGTGTGTGTGTGTGTGTGTGTGTGTGTGTGTGTGTGTGTGTGTGTGTGTGTGTGTGTGTGTGTGTGTGTGTGGCATATCTTGAAACAGACCTGATTTGGCAGGGGCAGTATATATATGCATGTGTGAAAAAAATAGTATCAGTGACTCGTGTGACAGACCTAGTAGTTTGGAGTCATTGTAGTACGTGTGTGCATGTGTGAAAAAAATCACTAATTTTATCTGTGGTGACATGCATAATGTTATGGGGCACATAAATAATTTTCCTGGCTACCAGTAAAACAACAAACAGTAAACATGTAATTACCATTGAAAAATAAGACATGAAATAAATCACAGGGCATCTAAATCTTCCGCCCCCAGCTGTGTAGGGGTATCTTGACACAGGGTTACTAGGAAGCCCCCATCCTCAATGTCTACTTTGAATTTCACCTAGTCTAAAACCAGCCATGCTCAGAGGAGTGTATGACAGTCCCTACTCCAGGCCAGTAATCAAGGAGCCTCAATCCTCACCACTGACACTGGTGAGGGATGGCCACTAGGAACAAAAATGGATACAGACAGTATTTTCAGATACAGCTCTTTGCACCAAGCACAATTTCCCTTAAGAGCACGCAGGAAGCACACTCCAGACCTGGGACTGAACTCTCTCTCTCTCTCTCTCTCTTTTTCTCTCCAGGCCCCAAACAAGACTCCAGACTAACCACTTTGGAGCTCTGCTTCCCTGTTCCAAGTAGCTGACACAAACACTTGGATATTTGATTTTCACACACATACGCACACATACACACACACACACACACACACACACACACACACACACACACACACACACACACACACACACCTTGGAAATACATCAAAATCAGTGTAAAACAAATCTATATACAAAGAAGTAGGGAAACAATGTTCAACAGTGACTGAGTACATATAGTATAGGTGAATACATCAACACCAGGATATACAAAAATAGTCAGCAATGACGTTTTTCAGTGTAAAACAAAATATATACAAAGACGTACACAACAATATTCAACAGTGAGAGGAAAGACTCCCAGGCAATATAGAAAGTGGGAGTGCAATAATAATTTAGTGTATAAAAGAGATGAGGGAGTTAGAAGATAGATTGGAAGGAAGATTAAGTGGGATCATGGCATGGGCAAGACCATGAGTTTTGCAGTTGGGATTTAGCTCTTTAATAATAAATAATAAAACAGAAAACATGAGAATACTGAATATCTATTTACAATAAACATCAGAGTTTCACTCACAGGCAATATAAAAATGTTGAGTTGCTTACTACAGCAAGGCAAGATAAGATGTGGTTATGTGAGATATCTGTGAGAGATATTTCTTGTCAGGTTCCAGAAAAAGTGCTGCTGTGAGAGTTCCATCATATCTTTAACTAATATCTACAAAATAATTTCAGTGCTGGTTATAGAATGACATCACATCTGGTCACCTGACTCTGCTACAATATACACCCAGAGCTTTTCTAAGATTTGTTGCAGCATCTGAAAGCTATAAAACAATTTCAAAAACTTCCAGTGTAGCAGTTAGTTCACCCCTAGGGATAATACATCAAGATTCCTAGTTCTGGTTTTCCCAGACATTTTTGTCTCTGGCTGCAATCAGACCTGTAAGATAAAATATATATGGCCTAAACCAACCCATTAAATTTTCAACCTATTTTTCAAAATTAGAATTCTCTGTTAAAACATATACATTTAATAATTTATAATAATAATGTATGATATACATGTATATCTCTTTTCTGTTCAGCAGGACCCACTGTTGATGCATTTTTAACAAAGCAACTTTAAAAATACATGTTTAACACAAGCATCTGTCCAAATCAGTGTGATAGTCAAATGACATAAAATTCTTTACAAAACTCCAGCTAGCTATGCTGGCATATGTTGCACATGCACTGCCCTACTCTCCCTGGCACAGATAGCACTACCTCATATCATTGCATCGTGCACAGAAGATCTCTGTTCTTTGTGCAAGCAAGCGAGAAAGGGTGGTCATTATTTCTTTAACATATCTAACAATCATATTTAAGAGGCTTGTCAGGTGGTTACTATCGCTTTTGTCAGGGTTGGTTGCATATTGTGGTCATGATTCTGTTTTCATAATCAAACTGTAGTGATGTCCCCAAAGGTCAGTATATCTTATCTTTTGGTAGTGTACTACCAAGGAGCAGTCAGCTGTGATTCATTGCAATGATCATTATTCTTTTCCCTTACCTTTCAGGCAAACATCAAGCATGTAATAGGTGGTTATATTTTGGTGTTAAATTTATTGTGAAGTATGCACTGTATACATATCTGATAGCAACAAGTCAAATTATATAACTGTGGCCATTTCCTCTAACTTTCATCCCATTTTGATATCAGGAGGATATATATATATATATATATATATATATATATATATATATATATATATATATATATATATATAAGGAGTATGACTTTTGTGGGTAGAGGTAAGGAGACATGCTGCATATATTCATGACAGCATCAACTAGAAAAAAAGGTTGCAGACATTATTTTTTCATTCATCCCAACTAGACACTTCTAACACCAGAGCACTACACAGAATTTGAATATTTTTCAGGAGAGGTACATAGGTAAATAACCTTCCTAAAAATTATTTATATAACCTTTTAAACATTTATTTAATTATTTCAGTTTCTGAAATGGGTTGGTGGGCTCATCTAAAAGCCTATTTAGTCACAACCTGGGACAACAGTGAAAGACATGCTCACAAAGTTCAACAGTAGAACATGAAGTACAGAGTGAGAGATCAAAAGTAAGAACACGTTTTAAGTCACATAAAATAATAACATTTTTGTACAATGTGTTCTGTTATCAGACATACACAGTTTCTGAAGTTCATAAATAGTGCACAATAGTTAGATTTGTTAAAACAAGGAGGCAGAATTGAGTGCTGTTATCCTGTTATCACTGAATCAAGTACATTGTGCTTGATACTTTAAATAAGTTTTGAGTTGTTTTTTTTGGATCTCTGTAAGAATGCCTGTCTTTGAACATTAGAAGGACAAGAAGTCCAGTTAGATGGGATTATTTTTGAAAAGGCTTTCTCACTGAATGGGAGATGATTGGGGAGAATCTAAGTAGCTGTAAAGCCTCCTGACTTCAGCAAGAGTATTTAGAAATATGTGACATGAGTTTGGATCTTGGAGGGGGGTGTGCTAAGATTCGTTGAGAAATATCTAGATAAATATGCTCATGAGAAAGGCAGATCTCTGAAGTACTGGGAGACACTTTGCTTTTTTAACACTAGTAGTACAATGGTGTGCATGTGACTTGTAGAGGTGGAAATGTATGAAGCATCTGACTTTTCAGTTTATTTAGAAGCACTGTTTTGTCAGCAGACACAACTTAGTTCTTCTCTGAAAGAAAAAAGTCAAAATTTCTTTTCTTAGCATGATTATTGTTCAGACCATTATTGGATCAAAGGAATGGATGAAATATCAGAACAGCAGCCAAGATAATCTAGAACCCTATAGCATAGTGGCGAATAGCATGCAGCTTAATTCAGTTGTTTCCCCAAACTTCTGTATTTGTCAGTTAGGATGTGCTGAAAGGATGTAAGAAAAAAGCTGAAGAATGCAAAAAAGATTGAAAAAAGCATGAAGGAATCAGTCCATCTGGATGTTGTTTGAAGGCCTAGACTGAGATACAATGGGGGTTGGATACAGACAGTCATGTGGGAAGTGGACCAGTTGGCAAAAAGTGGGGGGATAGTTCCCATGGATTTTTTTTGTGTGCAGGACTCCATTTCACCAAAGGCCACTCCTGTACATAGTAAAGATGTAAGTGTAGCTCTGATGATTACTGAAGTTCTGGTCAACCATTTTGCAAACTTGACCATATCTTATTTATTCTTATTATAGGATGGGCAGCTGCAATTGTGAGTTTATTTCAGATGTTATCTTTGAATTCTGTTTGTCCAGGTAGCAGACCAGAGTGAATAATAAAATGGGAGTCAATAAAATTACAATGTGGTCTTGTATTTTTAATAAGTAGAGATTTTTTTGTATTGTGTCTGAGCTACGCATGAGTAAAGGAGGGATTCCTTGTAGCAGCAGAAAAGGTGGAGGATGAAATGCTTAGTTCTGGTAATTGCTGGTATGTAGTAATTGAATTACTTAGACGCTAATAAGACCAACACGTAGAAAAGGAATGCTATCCAATCACACTTGAGTCACAGCTAATTCATATGCAAACAACCACTGCCATCACCATAGCTTACCGGGCAAAGTGGGAGAAAAGGAAGTAGATTTCCAGCCCTTTCTTCTGTATCTCTTTCACACAAACACACACACACACACACACACACACACACACACACACACACACACACACACACACACACACACACACACACACACACACACACACACCTACAGACAATTTAGAAGTCACTAATCTACCTACTGCATCACTTTGGAATTAGTAGGAAACTGAAGCACCATGTCATTTAAGTCCAGCAGAAGCAATGATAATGTCACTGATTCCTTTTTGTGGTAAGAAAAGTGCAGCTAAAATCAGTTTATAATTAACTTTTTTTTATTTGAAGTGCCTGTTGTCTTCAAGACACATTATACTTATTGGTCCAAGGGTATGACTCTTGCATTGGATGATATATCCATGTTTAAAATCTCAGGCAAGCCTACTGTTTTCCCTTACACATTAGACAGTGTAAACTCCTAGCAACACTCAATCTTTAATTAGGTGACTGGATGAGATTAAATAAATTCTTTCTAGCTGTCAGTATCTACAAAATTTAAATTATTCCAAAAATACAGTTGTATAAGTTAAACCTGCCATAACAGTAGATGTCTGAATAATCACTGTTGCAGTAGCCTTAAATATATGAGTTATATCCTGTCAAGAATAAAAGTGCCAGCCAACTTCAAAAGCTTCAGGGCACAATCAACACACACAAACTGCCAGGCAGCATGAGCTGAGGTGACTAAAAAATAAGTTTGGGTGCGAAGCCCTTCGGAACTTTCTGTCAGCTGAGAGAGGGAGGCTGAGCCCTGAAAGGGCAATGTTAGAAACAGCAAAAAATAAATATCCATACCCTGGCATACAAAAATTGGCAAAAAACCAAGGGAGATGGAGGTAGGGAATGGCTACTGCAGCAGTGATCAGTTACACATGCACTGCCCTACTCTCCCTAGCACAGCTAGCACTACCTCATATCACATCGTGCACAGAAGGTATCTGTTCCTTGTGCAAGCAAGTGGGCAAGGGTGGTCATTATTTCTTTAACATATCTCACAATCATATTTAAGAGGTTTGCCAGGTGGTTGCTATCGCTTTTGTCAGGGTTGGTTGCATACATTGTGGTCATGATTTATTTTTTTCATAATCAAACTGTAGTGATGTCCCCAAAGGTCAGTATATCTTATCTTTTGGTAGTGTACTACCAAGGAGCAGTCAGCTGTGATTCATTGCTGTGATCATTATTTTTTTTTCACTTACCTCTCAGACAAACATCAAGCATGTAATAGGTGGCTATATTTTGGTGTTAAATTTATTGTGAAGCACAGTGTATGCATGTCTGACAGCAACAAGTTGAATTATATAACTGTGGCCATTTTCTCTAACTTTCATCCCATTTTGATATCAGGAGGATATATACAAGGAGTCTGACTTTTGTGGGTAGAGGTGAGGAGACATGCTGCATATATTCATGACAGCATCAACTAGAAAAAAGGTTGCAGCCATTTTTTTTGCATTCATCCCAACTAGACACTGCTAACACCAGAGCACTACACAGAATCTGAATATTTTTCAGGAGAGGTACATAGGTAAATAACCTTCCTAAAAAAATATTTATATATCCTTCTAAACATTTATTTAATTATTTCAGTTTCTGAAATGGGTTGCTGGGCTCATCAAAAAATCTGTTTAGTCATAACCTGGGACAACAGTGAAAGTAAGTTGAACAGTAGAACATGAAGTACAGAGTGAGACATCAAAAGCAAGAACACGTTTTAAGTCACATAAAATAATAACATTTTGTACAATGTGTTCTGTTATCAGACATACACAGTTTCTGAAGTTCATAAATAGTGCACAATAGTTAGATTTGTTAAAACAAGGAGGCAGAATTGAGTGCTGTTATCCTGTTATCACTGAATCAAGTACACTGTGCTTGATACTTTAAATAAGTTTTGAGTTGTTTTCTTTGGATCTGTGTAAGAATGCCTGTCTTTGAACATTAGAAGGACAAGAAGTCCAGTTAGATGGGATTATTTTTGAAAAGGCTTTCTCACTGAATGGGAGATGATTGGGGAGAATCTAAGTAGCTGTAAAGCCTCCTGACTTCAGCAAGAGTATTTAGAAATATGTGACATGAGTTTGGATCTTGGAGGGGGCTGCTCTAAGATTCGTTGAGAAGTATCTAGATAAATATGCTCATGAGAAAGGCAGATCTCTGAAGTACTGGGAGACCCTTTGCTTTTTTAACACTAGTAGTACAATGGTGTGCATGTGACTTGTAGAGGTGGAAATGTATGAAGCATCTGACTTTTCAGTTTATTTAGAATTTTCATAGCATGATTATTGTTCAGACCATTATTGGATCAATGGAATGGATGAAATATCAGAACAGCAGCCAAGATAATCTAGAACCCTATAGCATAGTGGCCAATAGCGTGCAGCTTAATTCAGTTGTTTCCCCAAACTTCTGTATTTGTCAGTTAGGATGTGCTGAAAGGATGTAAGAAAAAAGCTGAAGAATGCAAAAAAGATTGAAAAAAGCATGAAGGATTCAGTCCATCTGGATGTTGTTTGAAGGCCTAGACTGAGAAACAATGGGAGTTGGATATAGACAGTCACGTGGAAAGTGGACCAGTTGGCAAAAAGTGTGGGGGGGGATAGTTCCCATGGATTTTTTTTTTTTTGTGCAGGACTCCATTTCACCAAAGGCCACTCCTGTACATAGTGAAGATGTAAGTGTAGCTCTGATGATTACTGAATTTCTGGTCAACCATTTTTGCAAACTTGACCATAGGTTCATAGGTTCATAGGTTGGTACTAGGCTATCAGCCCTAGGGCTTATACAAGCCTAGCCATAACAATTCCCTGGCTATTTCTTCCCACACTATTTACTTCCCTGGACCCCTGTCTAGCAGGGCGACTGACGTGATCCCCGGGGTAAATTTCCTTTCTCCCATCCAATCGTCAAGGTTCCTTTTGAAGAGGACCAAATACATATCTTACTTATTCTTATTATAGGATGGGCAGCTGCAATTGTGAGTTTATTTCAGATGTTATCTTTGAATTCTGTTTGTCCAGGTAGCAGACCAGAGTGAATAATAAAATGGGAGTCAATAAAATTACAATGTGGTCTTGTAGAGATTTTTTTGTATTGTGTTTGAGCTAAGCATGAGTAAAGGAGGGATTGCTTGTAGCAGCAGAAAAGGTGGAGGATGAAATGCTTAGTTCTGGTAATTGCTGGTATGTAGCAATTGAATTACTTAAGCGCTAATTTGACCAACAAGTAGAAAAGGAATGCTATCCAATCACACTTGAGTCACAGCTGATTCATATGCAAACAACCACTGCCATCACCATAGTTTACAAAGCAAAGTGGGAGAAAGGGAAGTAGATTTCCAGCCCTTTCTTCTGTATCTCTTTCACACACACACACACACGCCTACAGACAATTTAGAAGTCACTAATTTACCTACTGCATCACTTTGGAATTACTAGGAAACTGAAGTACCATGTCATTTAAGTCCAGCAGAAGCAATGATAATGTCACTGACTCCTTTTTGTGGTAAGAAAAGCGCAGCTAAAATCAGTTTATAATTACCTTTTTTTTATTTGAAGTGCCTGTTGTCTTCAAGACACATTATACTTATTGGTCCAAGGGTATGACTCTTGCATTGGATGATATATCCATGTTTAAAATCTCAGGCAAGCCTACTGTTTTCCCTTACACATTAGACAGTGTAAACTCCTAGCAACACTCAATCTTTAATTAGGTGAGTAGATGAGATGAAATAAATTGTCCCTAGCTGTTAGTGTCTACAAAATTTAAATTATTCCAAAAGTACAGTTGTATAAGTTAGACCTGCCATAACAGTAGATGTCTGAATAATCACTGTTGCAGTAGCCTTAAATATATGAGTTATATCCTGTCAAGAATAAAAGTGCCAGCCAACTTCAAAAGCTTCAGGGCACAATCAACACACACAAACTGCCAGGCAGCATGAGCTGAGGTGACTAAAAAATAAGTTTGGGTGCGAAGCCCTTCGGAACTTTCTGTCAGCTGAGAGAGGGAGGCTGAGCCCTGAAAGGGTAATGTTAGAAACAGCAAAAAATAAATATCCATACCCTGGAATACAAAAAAATGGCAAAAAAACAAGCAAGATGGAGGTAGGGAATGGTTACTGCAGCAGTGCTTACTCGAACATTTACTGTGATGGTAAATTTAACTTGCACAATTGTACAATGTTCATAATATTGATCATTGCTGCAGTAGCCTTAGCTTTATTGGTAGATTACCCTAGTTACTACATTTGGGAGGTAGAAGGAAAATAATCCAGTAACCCCTGTAGAATGATCCTTGCTAAGCTTTTTCTGTACCTAGAGAAGGAATCAAGCTTATAGTGCTTTTGTGAAAGTATGTGTAAAAGAACAAGCATCAGCTTTTAGAATACTTCCAGAATTCAACCCTTTCAAAAAAAGCCAGCAGATGAAGCCAAGCCCTGGTGGAGTGGGCCTTGACCCTGCCTGGGATAGTTTTGTTATGATGAGTATAACCAAAGGTAATAAACTTAGACAACTATTTGGAAATAGTCTGTTTGACACAGACTGTCCCTTCTTCTTACCTTCACATGAAATGAATAATTGATCCAAAGATCTGAAGACATAGTTCTGTCAAGATAGTACCTGAGTTGTCTGTGGACATCCAAGGTATGCAGTATCCTTTCTCCCTCATTTTTAGATTCAAGAAATAAAATGGGTAAATGGATAGTTTGGCTTAAAATAACTCAGATACCACTTTCAGCATAAAATAAGTAATAGTTCTCAAAGAAACCATGTCCTTCTGAAAAATAAGATAGAGTTGACTGATCATAAGAGCTTGCAACTCAGATGCCCTTCTTGCAGGGTCATTGCAAACAGTAAAACCGTTTTCCATGTTAAGAACCTCAAGTCATCCAGGTTAGCTGGTTCAAATGCAGCAAGTGTTAGCTTCTCTAACACCAAATTAAGATCTGAAGTAGGGGCCGCTGGTTTTCTTGGAGGCCTCTTCTGAAAAAAAAACTTTCAAAAACATTTTGGCTTGATAATGCATTGAAAGAGGAGGATCCATGAGCAGACATGCTAAAATGGCTGATAAATGAACTATGACAGAGGAGTAAGAAAGGCCATAGGACAGTAACTCCCACAAATATTGTAAAAACAGTGAACAGCTTGCCCTGAATGGGTACTGATTATGTCGTAGGTACAAACAAGAAAACCTGTTCCATTTGCCAATATATGATTTTCTAGTAGCAGGCTTTCTTGCCTCCATTAATGGCCTGCTGCACATCCTCAGTAAAAAGGTGCCTAAAATAATTAAGACCATATCATCCAGACAGTCAATTAAAGTTCATTGGTGTCAGGGTGTACCTAACATCCCTGTTCTTGTGTGAGTAGATCCAGTTTGTGAGGAAGCTTATGGTAACTGCCACTGGCCATTTACAAAAGAAGGGGGAATCACGGATGCCTTCTCCAGAAGGGAGTCACCACAATGATCTTGGGGGATTCATTCTGAATCTTTAGAACTACCTTTAAGTTTAGTAGAAAGTGTGATAAAGCATACAGGAACATTTCTGTCAAAGGAAAAGAAAAGACGTCTGTCTTCCAGGTATTCTTGCATGGAGTGCTGGAGCAGAATCTTGCAAGAAAATTGCTCAGACTGGAGTCAGGAGGTCTACTTGGGAAACTTGGAAAGTCCCTATATATGGATCAAATCTTGGAACACACTCTGATCTAGTTTCCATTTGTGAGGATCTGCCCTTGTCATGCTCAGCTTGTCTGCCATTCAATTTGCTCTGATGGAATGTAGGATAACTGTAGATTGAGATTGTGCCATGAAGTTATATCCTAAGCTAACATGGCTAGTCTGACCTTGTTCTCCCTTGTTTGTTGATATACCACGTGACTGTGGTATTGTCTGTAACAACTTGAAGTGGTCCCAGGGACCAAAGATGAGTCAGAGAGTCAAGTGCCTTCATCAGGGCAAGCAACTGTTTTATATTTATGTGCTTATATCTGTCCTTTGTGTTCCACTCAACTTGCTCTTTTATCCCTCCTGAAACTGCTCCCCATTCAAAGGTTGATGCATCTGGGTGATCTGTTGTCTCCATTAAGAGATTAGATTTCTCTTCTGACAAACTCCAGCATTGGGATCTGACAAGACAAGGGGTGTTGGTGCTCGGACCAAAGAAGCTTCAGATACCACTGTATCTTTCACATATGTAGTCCTGCCAGTGGTATCATGAGAATCACAGAAGCCATGAAACCCAAAATCCTGAGGTATTAACTCACAGTGACTGAATTCTTGAGTGGAAAACCCTAGAATAGATCTAGATATAGATCTATTTTGTCCCTGTGGAAAAAAAGCTCTTTGGATTGTGGTGTCAAGTTGACGTTCAGAAACACAGTCTTGTGAGGAGTCTAGAAAGTCTTTTGAATGTTATCCTGGAATCCCAGCTTGTGTAAGAGATTTTTCACCCAAGAGAAAGATTCCTGATACTTTGAAAAAAAATTCACCAAAGATAAGCAGACTATCTAAATATGGAAAAATGTGGATACCCTGTAGCCTGCAATGAGCTATAACTGGAGCCAGGTACTTTGTGAATATGCCTGGCATAGTGGATAGTCCAGAAATAAAGAAAAGAAATGATACTGTATTCCATATACATAAGACATTAAGAAACTCCTGATGTCTGGATGAAACGTCATAAACATCTTTTAAACCTGAATGAGGAAGAAGAGCTAACAGGTTGTGAAGTGATATCATTTTGAATCTGGGCACTAACACAAATAGGTTTAGGAAAGAAAGATCCAGGACTGGTCTACAAACATTTTCTTTTTTTGGTACTGAAAACATCTTTGAATATAACCTCTCTCCAACCTGGGTAGGGAAACTAGTTCCATCACTAATTGGAATAACATATGATGAAGGACAGGTGGAAATAAAAGAGTCTAGTCTACAGGATGAGGAATTACTCCTTGAAAAGATGGAATTTCCTCCCACTGTCATCTGTAACCTTGATGAATGATCTTCAGAGCATTTGTCTAAAATTATCTGTTGTCAAAGAGGAAAAATGGAGATTCAGACTCTCTGGAAGAAAAACAGTAGCTGCCAGTGTGGGAGGAGGGAACAAAGTCTCTTAAATAGTCATTTTAACTTAATTAGACTGTCCTTGGTTTGGGAGTTTCCACAATTCTTCTTGGAATTCCCTTGCCATTTCCTCTTTATAAGAGTAAAAAGGAAACAGGGATAGTAAAAAGAATGCTGAGCAGGAAAAACCATCTGACTCATAACAAACTGATAGGTGATACTAGAAACCAATCTAAGGAGCCAAGGCTAGGTCATCTATGAATTACCAGATGTGAAACAATTATTTAAAAAAATGATATATATGTATGTATATATACATACTGTATATATGTGTGTGTATATATAGGAAGGAGGATGGGTTGAGTAGCTGAGGAAGGGCATAAACAGACAGCACAGATCCATCATATCTATCAGTGTGGTAAGACTATGACTTTTTTATCTGATGTCATATTTTCTGTCAATTCCTCAACATATAGGACAGAGTCCCCAGCTACTTTATCACTTGGGTGGCCACTAGCCATTCCTAAGTGTGACCTCTTTTCCTGACCATATAAATTTGCCTAACACTATGGATGGACAATTTCCCACAGTTTCTCCAGCCAGCTTGGTCGACATGGGCATCCTGAGGCAGTGTAGAAACTACATCATGCTCACTGACAACCTCTACTCGTAGTCCACACAAACTCAACATGTGAGAGATGCAACTATATTAAATACTTTGAACCCATGCTCTCTCACAAACAACAGTCAGTACATATGACAATGAGCAGGTTGTCAGCATGCACACCTCACCTCCTACCTCCACCCAAACACATATCACACATACATACATATGCGGAGGTCCTCACCAGAAACATGCTTAAACACCAGAGACCTCCCAAACACATACAGAAGCATGCTACACATAATACTTCATCTACAGAATGCAATACACATAATAGCTCATGCACCAGTGTCTCACCTCTCAAGCCTTTAAAGCAAAACACAAAACCAAACATATTAGTCGTAGGTGATTCCATTGTAAGGCACACAGATGTCCCTCTCACCAGGCTGGATAAGGAAAAGATCATGGTCTGCTGTCTGTCAGGTGCTAGGATCTGCCATATCACATATGCACTCAAGTCTCTCAACAACAGGTACTGTTATGACTCTGTCACAGTCCATGTTAGTGTGAACAACTTCAGACATACCTCTCTGGACTATATGAAGAGAGACATGACTGAGTTATTGGATTATGTGTCTCAGGCAGGTATGTCCCTAGCCTTAAGCAGCATTTTACCTTCACCTAGGATGAATCTTCACTACATGCAGAATAAGATTGACTTCAATAATTGGCTTAGTTTCTGGTATAATTTTAACGGGATCCAGTATCTGTCAACCTGGGATGACATGATCGACAGACCTCAATGTTTTGCCAGAGATGGTCTTCATCTGACACCCATGGGATTTTGGCTACTGGCTAAGGCTCTTGCCACCCTCTAGTGCCTTTTTAGGCAGTGTGTCAATGACAAAATTCCTGACATAAAAACTCCATCTAAAAACAACCACAAGGTTATACTGCTAAATGCTAGGAGTCTTAACATGAAACTAGACTCACTGGAAGCAGTCCTTACCTTGGAAGACACAGATCTGGAGACCTGGTTCAAGGCTATGGAGAGCACCCCAGCCATACCGGGTTACACTTCCTTCCACATGTTCAGACCACAAACTGAAGGCATGAAAACTAAAGGAGGTGGTGTATCAAATATCATTATAGATAAATACACCTCCAGATTGGTTAAACAGTATGATTCCCTGGAGATACTTCAGGTGCACTTAACTGTTGGTAGAACACCTGTACAAGTCTTTGCCAGCTACAGAACCCCCTCTATGAATCAGTACACCCACCCTGCCTATTTGGATCTACTTGTGTCTATCAAGATACATCCGAACACCATGGTTTTGAGTGACTTTAACTACCCATCCATTGACTGGGTAAATTACTTGTGCTCAAACTCACTTGCCCAAAGGTTCCTTGACTTCGTTAACTCCAATGCCCTGGACCAGCTGGTTGACACCTCTACAAAGGGTGCCAACATCCTGGATCTGGTGCTTAACAATATAGGGGACGACTGTAGCACCCTTCCCTGATGAGATCTAACCACAAATCAGTCTTATTCAAACTAACTATCACACCTGACCCCCCCCCCCCCACCAGCAGCAATTAAAATAAAAAACTTCTCAGAAGCAGATTATAACCTCTTACTGGATGGTATAAATAGCTTCACTGCACCCCCCCCCCCTTGATGGAATTGACAACTATGCAGTTTTGCACACCAGTGCTTTATACAAACACCTGTATAACTGCATTGACTTGGGAGTAGCTGATAGGACCAAAACAAGTTTTGCAAGAAACAGCAAACCTGCCTGGTGGACAACTGCCATTAACAGGTTTTACAACAAGAGGAAGAATTTGCTAAGAGTAAGAGGGAGCAAGACCTAAACTGGAAACACTTCTTCCTCAGCTTATACAATCAAATAAGACTTCTCAACTAAGGACAACCATAAGGCATTCTTTAGTTACATCCGTAACCTAAAAAGAAAGGCCCAGACTTGTGACAAACTGGTAGTTAATGATACCACCTATACTGAGCCTGTGGACATAGCTAACCTGTTGGCCAACAGGTTCTGTGAAAACTTCACTCCCCTGTCCCTGCCACATGTACCCCATGACATCCCTACCACCTGTCCCCTACCTTGTATCTCTAAACAGCAGGTCATAAACGCCCTCTCTAAGCCAAAAACACAGCATCTTTGGGACCTGATAACATCCCAGGCATGGGCTCAAACAAGAATTAGCAAAACCACTGGGTACTGTTTTCAATCATAATCTAAGCACTGGCTTCATCCCAGCTGAATGGAAAATGGCCACCATTATTCCCTTACACAAAGATGATGCTTCCACTGACCCAGGGAGCTATAGACCTCTTTCCCTGACTAGCCTTATCTGCAAGGCTATGGAATGAATCATCATGGACCTTCTCAGCAAAGATATAGGTAATCTCCAAACACTTGACCCTACTCAGTTTGGATTTGTCAAGGGGAGATCATGCCTGTTAAACCTGGTGGACTTCTTTGAGATGGTCACCAAGGCGCTGGATGAGAGGAAATCTGTGTATATAGCCTACCTAGACTTAGCCAAGGCTTTTGACACTATGTCCCATTCAGGCATCATTGACAAACTCACCCAGCTAGGTATCAACCCTTGTGTCGTTAGATGGGTCACTAACTAGCTCACTGACAGAACACATATAGTCAGAAATAGGGGAATCCACCTCCAACAGCAGACCTGTAATCAGTGGTGTTCCACAGGGATCAGTCCTGGGACCTCTACTTTTTGGAATCTATTTCTCTGAAGTACAAGCAAAAACTAAAGGTCTGTGGCTGACAAAGCATGCTGATGACTGCAAACTGGGAGTGGTCATAGAATCTCCAAATGATATCAACATCCTACAAGAGGGTCTTACACAAACAAATGATTGGTGCCAAAGTTATGGCCTTAAACTCAATGCCAAAAATGTATTATCCTCCCTTTCGGTAAGAGAAATGTTCCTGCTGACCACCATATCAATAACAACACTATGCACTCAGTGGTGTGAGGCCTGGGCACACAGGTTAACAGCAATCTTACCTTTGTCACCATGTCTCCCCAGTGGCAAGAAGGGCATTCTATATTGCTCATCTCATAAGTAAGGGCATTGCCTCTAGAAAAAAAATGTTATAATCTCCCTATACTCTTTCCTCATCAGGCCAAAAACTGAGTACAATGCCCCTTTTGGTATGTACCTTTCCAGGCACCTGCAGCAATTGGGGAAACCACAAAGGTTCCTCACAAGGAAAATTCAAGGTCTTCAGCATCTGTCCTATTCGGATCATCTGAAATCACTGTCACTTTATTCTGTTTCATACAGACTACTCAGAGGAGATCTCTGTCTTACATATAAGGCAATATCTGACCCTGCTTTATTGGAAATGCTACATATAAGCAAGTCAAATGGTACACGGGTTACTCATTCGAAAGACCTTAACCTGGTATGTGACATTACTAGGAAGTGCTGGAGGGACAGATTTATCTCCCAGAGGTTACCACACCTGTGGAACAGACTCCCACTTCATGTCAAACAGAGAACCTCATTTGCCCTCTCCAAACACAATCTAGACGATTGGATAAGTAACTGTAAATTCATCCTGGGGTTCCACCTGTTTCCCTCTTAGACATGGGCATTAGGTGCTGATCATGGAAGTGCGGGTAGAACTTGGCTAGGCTTGTAAGGGCCCTAGGACCATTAGCCTAGTAACTTCCTATGACCCTATGGAAAGATCACTGAGAGATTTATGGATTGATTAATAGAAGATTCATAAGTCACCTTAGAAAGGAAGAAGGGCTTATTCTGTCCTTGTGAAAAAACAAATAAGGTGGTTTTGAAGACAAAGTTTGAAGTTTAGACATTCTCCTGGCAGACAGCAAACAATAATGAGGTTTTCCATGAAAGAAACTTTAAGTCAACCTTGGCAGTGGCTTCAAATGGAGGAGTAGTTAAAGTTTGCAGAAAAATTATAATGTCCCATGGGGAACAGGACCTATAAGTGGAGGGAGTAAGAGTAAGGGAGTAAGTGGAGGGAGTAAGAGGAAGTTTTCTCTGAGAAAGACCTTAGACAGCTTAACAGTAGCAATAGGTATGTGATTTTCAATTACATGAAAAGAAGATATAGCGGCCAGCTGTACTTTGATGGTTGAGTAGCTGGGTCTATTATGAAAAAGGTGAGTTAGAAGATCTAAACCTGCAGGCAGAGGAACTGAAAAAGGGTCAATGCTATGTTTCAGTACTAAAATGTAAAATCTTTTCAGATGGGGAATTACAGAAAACCTTGGAATTTCTGGAAAACGAGGACTGAAACATCTTAGAGATTCCCTGAATCAGCTTAACTCTTTCTTCGCACTTTTTGAAAACCTCTGTAGCAGAGGGGCCAAACACTAATTATCTCTCCAAAGGATAATTTAAAATCTCATGTTTAACATTATATACACACTGCATACAACGAGTAGCGACTTCAACAATAGAAGAAATTTCATCACAAAAAGAAACTACAGACAAAACATTCATATTTTCACAATTAGTCAGGAGAAACCTTAACATATGCACATTATGATGCCCCACCCTGGACCAGTAATCAAGGAGCCTCAATCCTCACCATTGGCAACAGCGGGGGGTGTACACTGGGAGGATGACAGGTACACACACAGTATTTCTAGATGCTGCTTTCTGCGTCAAGTGTAATTTCCCTTAAGAGCACACAGAGACCACAGTCCTTGTGAAAGACTGGTTTCTCCTTCTTTCTCCAGATCCCCAGTAAGACTCCCCACTGGCACAGCTATAGAGTTGAGATCTCAGCTGAGTGGCCAAGCCAAGACCTTCAGCACCCTCTCTGTCCAACCAGTGCTTTGTGTCCCTGCCCAAGTAGCTGACACACACACTCTTTGAGGTTTGATTTACACAGACACACACACACACACACACACACACACACACACACACACACCTGGGAAAGGCTGGCATAGGTTTACTAGCTATGCCCCCTTTTGCCCAGACTATAAGGTAGTTATCACTGCCACCAGCCAACTCTTATCAGCTACTTGAAGGCTCTTAATAAAGGGTGTCCAATCTTACTGATTTATATTAACATTGATACAAATGGTAGTTTGACCAAGAGCAAGGCTATTAGGAGTGGCATACACAGTGTCACCAAATAAATATGCAAGTACTCTCAGAACTTAAATATCTCTACAGATCAGCCACAATGAAAGGTTTAAATATATTTAATAATAAATAATAAAAGTACAAGATGATACTCAGTATGTAATCACAACGACATCAGAGTTCAAAACCACAGGAAATATTTAAAAAAACATTGCAGGACAGTCTCAAATAAAGAAAAATGTCTAAACTAAGCATCGCTATATTTCTGACTATATCTAAGAGAATTATACTATTCCCTACTAACTTACTTTGTCAGAGCAAGGCAGATGTGTGGTGAATGGTTCCTGTTGTTGTCAAGTCCAAGACAAAATACAGAATGCTGTGTCTCTCTCAGAGACTCCTCAAATTAATATATCAAATATTACTGCTGGGCTACCTTGCAGAATGACATAATTTCTTGTCATCTGATTTCTTGTCCCCAGGCCCAAAACAACCATTGATGGCAACCGGTAGCATTCAGCATCTAGCTGTAAAAATACATAGACAAGGGCTTTTTCCTTAGATCTTTGGTAGATGCTGGAAGTCATAAAATAATACAACACTTCCAAGACAATGCAGAAAGTTCCTTCATTTTAAACATTGTGTTTCTTGCTGCATTGAAACTGAAAGATATCATCTTTTCTTGCATGACCATAAAGCAATTTAATTTCAGCTATTTTTCAGAAGTTTTGCTGGACTGAAGTTAACCTCCTGTGTTCCAGTTTCTACTGTTAAAATTCATACATTTAAACAGCTACAATAGTGCATGTATATTTCTGTTCTATTCCAGTAGGGCACACTGTGGATACATTTCAAGCATTTTGAAAAAAACCTTTTTCAACACACATGTATGTACAAACATGTTTGATATAAACATAACATACAGTTCAAATACATGTGTAACACAAGCAGCATCTTATATGAATCATGTTGATATTCATAAATGACATAATTATTTACAAAATTCCAGTTAGCTGGGTTGGCAGTACCTCCTTTTTTCGCAAGCATAATAATTAAAAATTCTGAAAATCAAAGTTGCAGAAGCATACACATTTTTCATATACTTATCGATAATCTTCCCATCCTTAAAAAAATAATCTTCCCATCCTTATCAGAAATAGGATTGGAATTAATTAATTATTTAGCAGTAGAAGAAGTAATTAAAGTTGAACTGCTGGGTCAGGTTTGGGAAGACTGTATAAATAAAAACTTAAATGACTGAGGAAGTTTATACATCCTATCTTCCTTTTTAGGGGCAGCTGGTTGACTGTCAGGAAAACTGTAGGCAGTAAGACATACATCCTGCAAAATGGACAGAACTGCAGGACTGGGTGCAGGTTCTGGAAACACCTTCTGTAACAACTCGTATTTTTTGGGGGACTGAAAAACATCAGTATTTCCCCACTGAAAACACTGGCACATTCTACAAATAGTCTCAAAGAGAGAGACCCCCCACACACACACAGGGAGAGTCAGAAACTGAGCTGAGTCTGAATCAGAAATCTGAGGAGAAAACCATGTATCTGTCCTTTCATCCTCCTGTCCAGATTCAGAATCTTGAACCTCTTCAGGAAAGAAGGTACTCCTCTTTCTTTTATCAGAAACTACTTTACAAGAAAAATCAATAGCCTGAATTAAACCCTGAGCCAGACCCAGTAAACTACTTCTGTGTAAGAGAATTTGAGGAGGAGTAGATACATGTTTAGTTGTCTGTTTCTTTTTGACAGGAAAAATGGGAACAGCTCTGTTATTAATAGCAACAGCAGATTTCCCAGGGACGGGCACATCATTCTGACAAAACAGGAAAGCCTTCTCTGTTCCATCTCCCAGGACTGACAAGTGTGGCTCTCCCTCACCAACTGAGGGGACCCCAACAGCTGCAGATGAAGTGACTAACCTCGGTGCATAATGGCTGTAGGTGCTACACCAGAGAGATCCAAGAAAAAAAAGATGAGTGGTCTGAGGTGCAACTAATGGCCACAGCAGATTCACCCACCTGCAACTGAGACAAATTGCTAGCCTACTGTTTTGGCAAATGCTGTTTGCTTAGCCTTTCCTTTGTCTAGCTGGAAAAAGATCAACAGAGGGACTGAGAGATTGTTCATGGTCAGTTCCTGGGGAAAATAAGCAGCAAATAACAGTAAAAACAAAAAGGCTTTAAACATCACTTTTTTCACATATAAACAGAGAAAATGCACTTTAAAACATCTTCCTATCCCCACAAAGTACAATATACTCAACTTCTTCACAGAAAAATGCATGTATTTATTTATTTGTTTATTTATTTATTCATTTTATTTTACATGTGTTTAGCGGGAAGGTTCAATTGGACACAAGTTCATTTTCAGAGGGTGCCTGGGAAGAAAAGCTCCACATACAACACAGATAATGAAGTACAATTTCACAGGTACAGACAAATGCCATTATACATTTAACATCAATAAAAACTAGGATAATAACACTATAAATTGTACAAAAACTAAAAGTAGGACAAAAATGGTACAATATACAGGAAGAAAGAAGAAACACCTTAAACAGTACAATCAAGATAACATTCAGTATCATAGTATTATAATAATATAAAACATACACCAAGTGTCAATACTTAGAAGAAGCAGGAACTGTTGAGAGGTAGAGAGAGGAATGAGGAATGAGACTAAAATGTTGAGAGGGAGAGACTGGAATGAAGAATGCGACTTGCAAGATAAAGAGATGTCTACTGCCCGAAAATAAAGGAGAAGTGTTTACCCTTGGTGAGCAAGAAGGAGATGGAGTTAGACTATCCTGGGGAGTCACAGTTACAAATCCAATTAGCTTGTAGGTGTGTTTTTAAAGATGTCTTAAACTGAGCTAAGGATATTGTGGCTGATATATTTGTGAGCAAAGTGTTCAATTTTTTAGCTATAAAAATTGAATACAGGGAGGCTCCTGCAGAGTTGTTGGTTTTAGTGACTTGAGGAGATGTTTATTATTATTGGAACATAGGACCCTAGTACTGGAGTAAGAATGTATTAGGTTTTGTAATGCAGGAGTGTTTTCAGGGTAGTAAAGAATCTTATGTGTTAGTATAAGCTGGCTGTAAAGGAGAAGTTGGGGAAGTTCAAGCCAGTTGATTTGTTTAAGAGCTAAGCAGTGGTGTGTTTGATATGGGCTACTGATGGCAAACTTTACAATTTTATTTACTTATTTTATTTTATTTTACATTTGTTGAACGGCTAGTCTAGCTGGATATATAAAAAGTAATGCGACAAACTGATAAACAAAAAACTGTTGCCAGGAACCAACACTGCACACAGCCCGGTAGGAAGAAAAATTTAATGAAAGACTGCTCCTTTTACACAACAAGAACAAGTTCACATAAAGCGCTTTTTGTTTGGAAAGTGCCCAAACTTCTTCAGATGTCTGAAGAAGTTTGGGCACTTTCCAAACGAAAAGCGCTTTATGTGAACTTGTTCTTGTGGTGTAATAGCAGCAGTCTTTCATTCAAATTTTACTTCCTATCAGGCTGTGTGCAGTGTTAGTTCCTGGCAAAAGTTTTTTGTTTAGTAGATGGATATATGTCTATTTTCAGTAGAGGCCCAGGGAGAAAAGCTCCACAACAGCTGTACACAACTAATATACATGAGTAAATATAAACATAAGGGGATACTAATCAAAAATTGGTTATACATAGTAACAAAAAACCCCTTCAAGTTAGGCTTATTTACATTACATGACAAAAAAGGAATAGCATTAAGGAAAGGAGTTATAACTTGGTATATACAATAATAGGTACAAGACAAAAAAGAAACTTTTGACAACTGAGTTTAAAGCAGAAACTTAGTAAACTAGAAAGGTTAGTTGTGACAAAAAGAGTCAGCCAGGACTGGTGCATGGACATAGCCATTGTGAATTAAGGAAGGTTTTTAGTTACTTTTTGAACAGTGGAGTAAATGAAAGGGATATAAGATTACTTGGAAGCTTATTCCAAAAGATTCCAATGGTGTTAGTAAATAGAGAATCACCTGATTTGTTATTGGATTTTTAGGGTTGCAGCTAGTAACTTATTAGCTGAGCGTAGGGCACTTAGATTTTTATATGGGTGGATCAAGTTAGACAGAATGGGAGTATTTGTAGGATGATGCAAGATTTTGTGGGTGATGGTTAGTTGCTGAAAAATAAGCTGGTTTTGTAGTTCCAACCATCCTAGTTTTCTTAGATTTTGACAATGGTGAGTACGGAATGGGGATCCAGTGGCAAATCTAGCAATGTTATTGTAAGAAGTGGCCAGCTTATTTTGATTGTTTTTGGATAGATTTGTAAAAATTGGGGAGGCATAGAGAAGGGTGGAAAGTAGGTGAATTTGGGCAATAGTAGTCCTAGCTATATGTGAAAGGAAGGGTTTTAGCCTATAGAGGAAACCCAGTTTTCTATTCACTGATTTGATGGTTGAGTTTATGTGCAAGTCAAAGTTGAGGTTATGGTCAATTGTTATGCCTAAGAGTTTAGTAGTTGTGTCTGGTACTATTACAGTACCATTATTTGATACGATTGTGAAATCAATAGAGAGAGACTTCTGGGTAGGGATAAACAGTAGAAGTTTTTTTTTTTTTGGCTTAAGGAGGAGACAGCGTTTGGAGAACCAGTTTTCAACTAAGGTAAATACTTTTTGGGTGTTAGACTGGAGTTCAGCAGAAGATGCTGTGGCGCAGATTAGGGTTGAGTCATCGACATATTGAATACAGGTGGTTTGAGGTAGGGATGTTTTCAGTTCATTGATAAAAATAGAAAAGAGGAGGGGCCCCAAAATAGAGCCTTGTGGGACTCCCTGCGAGATAGGGAGTAGAGTAGATAGGTTGTTGTCCCAGAGGACTGCCTGTTGTCTATTTCCTAGATAGGATTCAAACCATTTGACTGCCTGAGTGTCGACTGAAAGTGAAGAAAGTATATCTATCATTAATTGATGATTCACCATGTCAAAGGTTTTGGAGAGGTCTAGAAAAAGAGCAGAGGTGAGCAAGTTGTTGTTTCGATTTTTATTAATTGAGTCAGAAAAGGATAGGAGTGCAGTAGTAGTACTATGAAAAGGCCTAAAGCCATGCTGGCAGTTGGCTAAAAGATTATTTTGGAGGAGATGATCGAGAAGTTGCCGGTGAATGCATCTCTCCATGATTTTTGCCAAAGGAGAAAGCAGAGCAATGGGACATAAATTAGAAAGTTCAGTTGAGTTTCCTCCCTTATGTAGAGGTATAATATATGAGACATTCCAAAGAGATGGTAAAGTGCCTTCTGTGATGGTCCTATTAATTAAGATAGAGATAGGGTAAGCAAGTACTCCAGCTGCGATTTGCAGAAATTCAGTTGGAAGGAGGTCTGCTGAGGGGGTACATGGTTTTAGTTTTTGAAGCTGGGTATGGATGAGAGAGGTTGGAGCAGGCTGGAATTGTAGGGGAGGGGGTAAAATGGTTTGCGAGAGTGTAATGGAGATGCTAGCTGATTGGACTGAGTCCACAAATAATTTATTAAAGAAATTGTCAATTTGGCTGGGAGAATTTTGAATCATATTAGCTGGGCTTGGAGTTTTGGAGTGCCCTGGGTGGAGTAGGCTGTTTATACAATACATTGTTTGTACAATTTTGTTATAGAAAGCATCAAGTTTAGCTATATCTGATTTTCTTAGATTATGGAGAGGATAGGGGAGGCATATAGAAGTGTAGAGATGAGATGAATTTGTGCTATTTTAGCTCTGGTGCTATTTGTGAGGAATTGTTTATTTCTGTATAGTTCCCCCCTCCCCATTTTTTATGTACTTTCTTTATAGTGAGTGAAACTTGAGTGTCGAACTTCATGTTGCAATCTATCTCAACTTCTAGAAATTTAGTGTGAGTGACAGGAGAGATAGTTGTTTTATTGTTAGAAATGATAGTAAATGAGTGTATGGGAGTGGAGTGATTAGTAGCCTGAAATATGAGAAGTTTGGTTTCACTGGAGTTCATTGGTAAGCCATTCTGTAAGTTGTTAGTGAAGATAGAGAAAAGTAAAGGACCAAGGATGGAGACTTGGGGAACACCCAGTGTGACTGGTAATAAAGGAGAGAGTTCTTGCCTCCAATGAACTGCTTGCTGTCTACCTGTTAAATAACTTTGAAACCAGGTAATGGAGGGTTTGCTAAGATTAATTTCTGAGAGGGATTTAATGAGTTTGTTGTGGTTAAACCAGAAAAAATAATAAGCCAGCAAACTGTGTGCTGTAAAAATATACAAATATATTTAATATGCTACATAAAAAGAACAAAAAGAACAGACCGGTTTCAGCTAGAATAGTTTCATAGCCTTCATCAGTGATTGCTATGACAGCTGACTGTTTGGATGTGTTGAAGGTGCTCTGAAGCTTTGGAAGCTGGCTGGCTGTTATATCTTTGGCCGTATTTAACACATATAGCAAAGGCTACTACAGCAGTGATCAAAATGATGAACATCAATAAATTCCTCCTGAAGCATTTCAGTAATTTGAATCTTCCTGGAATGGAACACTGAGTTATTATTTGGGATACAGGCTTCTTCTACAATAGAAAGCTTTTAATGTTGTTCCTATAGGCTTTCGAGAACCAGTATCCAGACATTTTCCATTAAGAAGTAAAGAATTAATTAATTGTTTCAAATCTATTTAGTTTTTATTATTATGTTTCTAGATTTTTTGCATTGGTTAAACTCATCACGAAAAATATTGAGTTTCATATACTTGTTCTCTCAATACCAAAAGTACTTGTTACTTTAAAAAGTTCTGGCAAGCATACTGTTAAAGTCATAAAAGTTGTATGCTGTAGTGTTCATGTTTAAATAAGTCTTCTGTGTGTCAAGGATGCACAAAAAGGAAACCAAATAGATGCATTGTTTCACAGGGCTACAGTTCACAAACATCTGGGATGTTTATCCTATTACCATTCAATGCACTTTGTTATAAAAGCGGAAAAATACCCACTCATGATTGAAACTGAGCACTGGCCTCAGTATATTTAGCAATCAAGAAAGGATGATAACCTTTTGCTCTACAAAATGCAATTTACATTGCTACTGTGTGGATAAGACAGTATATGAAATAGGTATACAGAGGGAGCATTTTGTACAGATTAACCACTAGGTGCATCTGCCAGAACACTGTGTAATGAATCAAGACGGATGACTAGTAACAAATCTACAGAGCCTCCTTCAGCAGCTATTAAAATCTGTTTAGTAAGACAAACAACATTCTGAGCTAGCCTATAATACAACCTGGAGTGAAGATGTTGATTTATATTAATTCAGAGCAAAGTTAACATTTTAAGAAGTCACTGCCTGAGTCAAAGCAAACTAAGTGAAAGAGTGCCAGCTGTTATAGCCAAACATTGCTCCCTGGGTCATTAAAGGGCAGTCTTGTGAGTTAATGAATTAAGAACATTGACAAATATTTTGGCCACAACAGTTATCTACTCAAGGTTATGCATTGATGCTAAACTAAATGCATGCCCTGTGTGCATTGTAAAATATGAGCACTCAGTGCTATTTTGGCACTACTTTATGGCATATTTCCATAAACCAAGTATTTGCAACTTTGCTTATGAAAGCATTCATAGTTCCAAACTATAAACTATGAAGCATCACTTTGAGATCATATTGTAATATTAAATGGATGCAATACTATGTGACCATGATTAGATATTGCACTTGATTGATTTTATCAGTTGTATGGCTTTGGCTAAAGATATATTAAACGGTATTAATATATGCAGTCATTAACAGTAAGCCAGATCATAGGCAGAATTTCTTTGGCATTAATGAGCAAACATCTCCTACCTCATTCCTTTACCTCATAAAATGAATGTGTTTATCTCCAACTGTATTTTTTTTCACCTTGAGTGTCCTGTTAAGTTTAACACACTAAATTACGCAAGCAGAAATGCATTAAATGGAGGGCAGCTGTTATGTATTATTCTTTAGTGTTTCTAGCATTTTCCTAAATAAATCTTGAAATATCAATCCCATTTAAGTACTGGATGAGTTCCGAAAACTATTGAAATATGTCATTATTGCTCAGTATATTTATTCACTACTAGTTTGCTGAATGCATAAACATCTGAAGAAAAACAGTATTCTCTTTTAGATATAATTTGTGACAGGGAGTAAAGGAAATGAATACACGCTTTGAAATAATTTTACTTGAAAGCACACAGAAATAGTGTAATCAACATTTTGTTACTCTGCTGTGTTCCAGACCAAACAATGCAATCTACTGTAAAAAGCCATTATACTGGCTCCTGTGCACTTTGTTTATTTATTGATTGATTTGTCCATGTATTTATTTGTTGGATTGTTTGTTTGGTTGTTAAACTGGACAGAGCACTGATCCAAGTGGACCATTTTCAGGCTTATCCTGCATTTTGCAACAAGATAAAAAGGCATAGAAAGGAATTTAAGATGTTGGTTGCACAGTAATTTACATTAAGAACACAGTGACGCAATCAAAGATACTAAAGCAATTGTGAAATTATTGAGTACAAGGTGGGAACTATGTTGCTAAACTTCTTACTGTAGGAGTACATGGACTAGTACAGGCATTTATTCTTTCAGCAAACTTTTATTGTAGGCATCATTTATTTGAATTCTAGTGCACAACATAGATTTGAAACAGTTGGCAAAAGTTTATATACTTTAAATGGCCTTTTTAATAAGAGAGATACATGGGGACAAAATAAGTTATGTACTTATCATAATGTTCCATCTGTGTTGTTCATGTTCATTCTTCCTCAATTCTTGGGTTCAGATCCAGTCCTTGGATATGACTCAGCCACTTCTACCAGCTCTTGGATCACTGAAACTCTTGAGCTCCTCCCTTTCCCATAATGCCCTAGTCTCCTAACATACCTCAGATCTCGTTTGTTGTCCCTTACATCTTTACAGCATTGTAGAAGAATAAAATAATAGAATTTGGGACTCAAACAACGGAATAACAGTTCCTCTAGCATCTTCGATTCTTCCAAAAGACAATAAGGGAAGGGTTGGTGAGAGGGAAGTTGAGGAAGAATGAAAATGGACAACACAGATGGAATGTTATGGTGAGTACATAACTTCTTTATCTGATGTTTTCAATTTTCATTCATTCCTCAACTCTTGGGGCTACCTAAACTCCGGGAGGACTCTAAGAAGGGATATTCCTGCGTACCACTGAGCCAAAAGCTGTTCTTCCCCTAGAGACCAGATCCAATTTGTAATGAACAATAAAGGTATGAGGATTAGCCCCAAGTTGTGCCTGCACAAATATAATCCAATGAAAATCTCAACAAATAGTCTGAAGAACTCACCACAGATCTGGTGGAATGTGCCTTTGGTGGTTTAGGTAAAGGCATGTCCAATTTATTATAAACAAAGGTAATACAATCAGTTGACTATTTGTTTAAAGTCACTTTAGAAACTAGTTTGCCTAATTCTGAATCCAAAAAAGAAACAAACAATTGTTCTGATTTCCTAAAATTTTTGGTTCTATGTAAATAAAACCGTAACAGTCTGTGAACATCCAGTAGGTGTAACATGTACTCTGCTTTATTTGAGAAATTTGGAAAGAATCCTGGAAGGTTGATAGTTTGATTAATATTGGATTCTGACACCCCCTTAGGAAGAAAGGACAGATTGGTTTGTAAGGATATTCTATCCTTATGAAAGATTAAAATAAGGAGGTTTAGACAGAAGTAATAGCTACTAAAAAGTTACTTTTCCAGGTTAGAAATTTTAGCTCACTTGAAGATTCAAATGGAGATTGGGTTAAAGTTTTTAAGACTATGTTCAAATCCCAAGGAGGAGTAGGATCTTTAACTAGAGGCTTAAGTAGGAAGGTTCTTCTTAAAAAGGCTCTGCAAAGTTTGGAATATGCCAGTGAAAGAATAATAGTATTCACTGTCTTTTCAAAACTGTTGCTAGCATGATTATTAGGTTTAATAAAATGCTCCAAGAATTATATGAATATAAAGGATTAATTTAGGAATAGTATAAAATGCTGAAAAATAGGAAGTAGTAAGTGTGCTGGCATAGCTTAATTAGATATTGGCATCCATGTAAAAGTCTGTAAAAATGACTGCGCAGATGGCAGCTGGAAGGACATCAATGAAGTAAAGAGATGTAACATCAAGCAAGATAAAGCTGGAATATCAAGTTTCAGATAGTGCTAGAACACTATGTTTCGGATAATGCAAGACTGAGTTTCCTTGGACCACTGAACTTGAAAAAGAATCAACGACAAATCATAAATTAGAAGAACAAAGAAAAGCGTTATACAAAGGAAGATTGTAATATGTCAGACTGAGGAAAAATATCAGACTTTTTGGTATAAATATGAGTGTGTATAAACAAGCTTTGGGAATTTTCCATACAGAGCTGACAGCAACTGTGTTGCATGCTTGTAGATCCGAAAGGAAAATGTAATAGTAAATGCATATTAACTGAAGCAGTTTGTCTCAGTGTATTTATTGTACTTAGTATAATACAGTAATAAGACTAGTTGGTCACAATAAATAGTTAAATATACTGTTATATTTATGCATGTAACTGCATGTAACTGCAAGAAACCAACAGAAGGCAGTATATAATTCTTCAATGGTGAGCCACAGTTGACTGACCAAATGGTTTCTTCTTGTGACAACTACAGCTTCTTTTTCATTTTATTCAGTTCGTACATCCAGTTGCAGTGCAAACGTTTGCCTCCTTCTTATGCATAGTATCCAGTAGCAGAACAGTGCTTCTCTGCAAGTTCCACAGGTCCTGTACATTCACACAGCTGAATCTGCCAGCTGTGTTTGACCACCTTTTGGGAGAATCAATGATGGACTTTCCACGCTTTCTCGATGGAAGACTTGGCCACCTTCCACACAGAAACATGTAATTCTCTTTTGTTTCTCATTCTACAGCATGGATGCCATAAAACACAAAAGTGTACAGTGTAAGACTACCTTTCAGGTAGACAGTAATAATAGTCCAGCACATGTATGGTCAGAATTTAAAGATTGGTATAAACAAAACAGTAGCACATGTAGTACCTTACTAGGTAAAGTTGATGTCAATACTTTGTGCAAATACATTACATTTGACTGGTATCTTAAATAGCGACATCACTGATATGACAGTAAACATTTATTGTGCAAGTCATATGAAACTGCTTTCTGTGTGCAATGTCATAAAAGTAATGGTAAACAACCAGATGCGTTATGTCCTGTCACCACATGTAAAATGTTAATTTCTGAGTTACAATATCAGTCAAGTCAGTTATTTTTATTTATTTTTTTATTTATTTTATTTTACATTTGTTGACCGGGCTAGTCTAACTGGAATAAAATCCATTTTCAGTAGAGGCCCGGGGAGAAAAGCTCCAGCACAGCAAACTTTTTACAGTAAAAAATAATAAGTTCAAAGCAAAATAACAGTAGTAAAATAGCTCTAAACAGTTACAGCCATTCACATACACAATATGTGACTGTAATAAATTGTTTCAAATTAAAAGAATTATAATAATAATTAAAAAGGGTCAAGCAGAATACAGACATACTGATTAGGTTCAGTTGACATTACAAGGATACCTAGGTTGTGCTGAGGTGATATGCAATGCAATAGAAATAGAAATAAATTAGTAGTTTTCATTTGGAAGCAGGATAACAAAGTATATACTGTTAATAAATTATAGAAATGTATCATATGATATAGTGAGATAAAGGTATCTAAGAGGCAGCAATAGTATGTAAAGTGGTGGAATATATTCTTGCTAGGAGCAGAGAAGATATTTAGTCAGGGTTAGTACAAGGGCAAAGCCAGTGAGAACTGAGAAATTGTTTTATTCTTAGTTTAAAGAGTCTTGTGGAGGCCAGAGATAGGAGTTCAGAGGGAAGTTTGTTCCAGTGTTTGCCTATGGAGTTAGAGAACAGAGAATCTCCAGCTGAGTTCTTGGATTTGTTAATAGTAATAAGTGGCTTATTTGAGGAGCGTAGGTTCTTGAGATTGTTATAGGGGGTAATGAGGGTAGTCAGTATAGGTGTATAGGTGGGGTAGTACAAGCTCTTATGGATAATAGCGAGTTGTTGAGATAGTATCTGGTTTTGAAACTCAAGCCATCCTAGTTGTTTTAGGTTGTTGCAGTGATGTATACGAAAAGGAGAACCGGTGGCAAATCTAGCAATGGAGTGATAGGCAGTAGCAAGTTTGTTTAGATTATGTTTTGAGAGATTGGTGTATATGGGTGAGGCATAGAGTAAGGTAGTGATTAAATGAGTTCTAGCTATAGCTATTTTGGTGGAAGGAGTGAGGAAGGGTTTGATTCTGTAAAGGGATCCCAGTTTATTATTTACTGTTTTTATAGTGATGTTAGTATGAGTGTCAAAGTTTAGATTATTGTCTATAGTAATTCCAAGAAGTTTGGTGGTTACGTCAGGAGATATGAGAGTCCCATTGTTGGATGTAAGAGTAAAGTGAAGAGGGGCAGTCCTACGAGTAGGAGTAAAAAGTAGGAGTTTGGTTTTTTTTGGGTTAAGTAAAAGGCAACGGTTTAAAAACCATTGTTCCACTGTGTTAAATGCATTTTGTGTAAGAGATTGTAGCTCGGCAGGGTTATTTGCTGAGCAAATAATAGTGGAGTATTCTGCATACTGAATGCAGGTGGCATGTGGGATTGCTAGGTGGAGGTCATTAATGAAAATGGAAAATAACAGTGGGCCTAAAATGGAGCCCTGGGGGACACCAAGGGAAATAGGGAGGTGAGAGGATAGGTTACCTTCCCATAGTACTGCTTGTTGTCTATTGTCTAAGTAGGATTTAAACCATTGTAATGCTAGAGAATCAAGAGAAAGAGTTTTAAGTATTTCAATAAGGAGCTGGTGATTAACCATATCAAAAACCTTAGATAAATCAATAAAGACAGAGGAGGAAAGGGTATTATTATTACGGTTAGAATTTATACAGTCTGTGAAGGAGAGGAGGGCTGTGGTGGTGCTGTGGTTAGGTCTAAATCCATGTTGACAGTTGGCAAGTAAGTTATTATCAATTAGATGGGTGAGTACTTGCTTATGGACACATTTTTCCATTATTTTTGCTAGTGGAGAGAGTAAGGCTATTGGTCTATAGTTTGAGATGTTGATAGAGTTACCACCTTTATGAAGGGGGATGATGTGTGAGATTTTCCAGATAGATGGGATATTTCCTTCGGATATAGTTCTGTTTATAAGTATGGAAATGGGGAGGGCTATGGCCTTGGCACCTTTTTGCAGGTACTCAGCAGGTAGATGGTCAGCAGAGGGGGTGGTAGGTTTAAATTTTTCTAGTAGAGAGCAAATAAAGGATGTAGGAACTTGTTTTAGCTGAAGTAATGGAATAGGGAAAGTGGAAGAGGTGGTTAGATTGGGGGAAGTAGGAGATAATTGTTTAGCTAGAGTTTGAATGGTATCTGTAAAGAAAGAATTAAAAGCATTAGCAGTTTGTGTTGGGTTTTCTTGGTTAGAGCCTAGAGGGGTAGGTGTTATAGATTGGCCTGGGTGTAGGAGTTTGTTGATGCTGGACCAAAACTTTTGTGGATTTCTTTGGTTAGTTTGTTGTAGTTGGATGTAAAAGTTTTTTTTATCTAGCAGGATAGCTTTTTTAGTGGTATTCCTAAGTTGTCTAAAGGTTTGGTGGTCTGTTGGATTCCTGGTAGTGTGCCATTTTGACCAAGATTTGTTTCTGAGGAGAATTTTTTGTCTAGTTTCTTTGGTGAGCCATGGGGCAGGTTTAGTGTTACTTCTAATAGAGCGTACTGGGGCATGTTGGTTAAGGATGGATAAGAATGAGGTATTAAAGTAGTCAACTGCTTTATCTAGGGAAGTGTTTTTAGTGGTGACCAGTCACAGTGTTTAAGTTCTAGCTGGAAAAGTTCTGGGTTGAATGATTTTTTAGTCCTGATTGTACGATATGTAGTTGGGTTAGGTAAGTTAATTTTGTGTCTGATGATATAAGTGAGTAAGTGATCACTTAGATTATCAGGGAGGGTTTCTGCCTTGCATGTAAGATGTGGGGAGTTTGTAAGAATACAATCTAGTATACTTTCTTTATTGTTGCTTTTATCAATTCTTGTGGGGGAGGTTATAACTTGAGAGAAGCCATGAAGATTAATGTGGGTGGTGGGCTGAGGGGTACTGCAGGACTTCCAATCGATGTTAAAGTCCCCAAGTATTAAGGTTTCTTGTGGAAGATTGATAGATATCCAGTTAAGAATGTTTTCAAGGCTATTAATGTTATTACCAGGGGGAAGGTAAATACAAGCGATGTTAATGGATTTGAATTTGTTGATTTGAAGTTTAGTGACTAGGATTTCTGAGTTATTAAATGTAGGTAGATTTATGTTAGATATGGTGACTTGTAGATTATTTTTAAAGAGGACTGCTACACCCCCTCCCTTTTTGTTTATACGATCCCTTCTCAGGATACTGTAGGCAGGTGGGATAAGTTCATTGTCATTAATGGATGGTTTTAGCCATGTTTCGGATAGACATAGGAAATCAAAGTTGTAGAATTCTAAAAGGGCATGAAGATGGGTGGTTTTATTGTTAATGCTTCGAATGTTAAGATGTGCTATGGAAAGAGAGTTTGGAGGCTTATTAGGTGTGTGTGGAGGAGTAATGTTGGAGGTAATTTGTATAGTGTGAGGAATATTGTTTGGGCCAGGATTAGGATGAATGTCTCCATCTAGTAGGACTAAGTGGAGTATTCTATATGTGGGGTTGTTAATGTTAAGGAAGTAAAAACAAAGTGTTTTCCTTGCAAGGGGAGTACTCTATTTTATGTGGGTTAGCCTGTGATATTTGGCATGGAGGTAGCAGGGAGAAGTTGTGGTGTTAAAGCTATAAAGAGAAATAGGTAGTAGTGGTGTGGAAGTGAGCTTAGAAGGCAGTAGAAGGTTTGGGTGGAGTGGTTGTTCATAAGAGGTTAATGTGTAGATAGTTACTAGAGGAGATAGAAGTGATATAAAGGCTAAACAGTTTAGTTGAGTTAGGTAGGTAATAGGGCATAGAAATCAAATTCTGTACATCTTGCTAGACAAAGGTGGCATAAAACCACTGCACATTACAAAACAGATAAAAAGAGATGAGGTTCATGGTGAACTGACAAACAGATTTAATAAACTTCTAAGACACAGTCAGAGTAAGTTCAAAAAGTTCAGACAACATATGTAAACACTTTTTCAGATGTGCATAAGAGCTTTAAAGTCAGCAGAACAGAATACTGACAAATATAATCTGGTTAGTAAAGAGTTAAAGCAACAGCAATTAACCATGCTAATAAAAAATAATTTACGATGTACTATTCTACCTTTAGAAAATGGTTGAGCGTACACAGCACAAACTTTCATTCAGTTAAAGCAAGGCACTTAAATGGTAATTTTCAAACCATTTCAAATAACAAAACAGTTCTAGGGCATAGAAATCAAATGAAAGTAGTTAAACGCAGTAAAGACATGATGTCACAAGACTGACATGCATGTGTTTTCTTTTCACCTAAAGTGGAGCAACACGCAGACAACAGCAAATGTAAATCATGTATATATATATATATATATATATATATATATATATATATATATATATATATTAAGCATGTTAAGCCAATATCTCTTTTGTTTCTTACAATATTTTCTAACTGTATAATAGCATCAAAAATAGCAAAGACTCTAGCAAAAACAGTATTCGAAAACAATATTATGCATAGTTAAGCAAGTTACAACTGCATTCTAATATCAAGTTGGAAGTATATTAACGAATGACTGAAGGTGCGAATAAGTGCTGAAGGAGTTATGGGTTAAGCGTCTGCAATGCACAGAAAGAAAAAAAAATGTATGCAAGCTCAAATCTTTCCAAGCTGGAATGGGTAGTTAAAAGGAATGTTGCATAACATAAAATGTTACTGGTACTGAAATTTATAAGGTCAAGGAAACAAGACTGGTTGCCAGGCCAAATGGTTTACATTTTTCTAAAACATTATTGTTAAGTATTCACGTGCAACATTAAGCAAAAAGAACAAAAGTCTGCAAGTTCATAGGTTCATAGGTAGGTACTAGGCTATTGGCCCTAGGGCCTATATAAGCCTAGCCAAAAATGTACCCTGGCTTTCACCACCCAAGAAAACTATTTGCATGTGCCCCTGTCGAGCAGAGCCACAGAAGTGATCCCTGGGGTGAATTTCCTATTTCCCATCCAATCATCAAGATTTTTCTTGAAGAATGCTAATGAGGAGCTCTGTTTGACATAGATAGGTAGTCTGTTCCAGAGTATGGGAAGTCTCTGTGACAGGAATCTATCCCTCCAGCATGTTCTGTTTATTGTGGTGACAAGGTTTAGGTCCCTAGAGCGTGTAGCTAGGACGGATTGGGATTTCTTTAAGTGGAGCATGTCCAACAGCTCTGGGTTTGACATAGCTTTGTATGTTAGGCAGAGATCACCTCTGAGTAGGCGATATGTGACGGAATAAAGCTGGAGTTTTTTTAGACGATCTGCATAGGGCATCTGTTTGAGGCCAGTAATCCTCTTTGTGAGGTATTTCTGTGGTCTTTCCAGTTGATGTAGATGTCTTGTGAGGTACATACCAAAAGGGGCATTGTACTCTATAATGGGTGTAATGAGTGATGAGTAGGGGGGGACAATAACCTCTTTTTTCTGGATGTGAAACCTTTTGTGATGAGGTGAGCCACGTAGAAGGATTTCCTGACCACTATGGCGATGTGATTATCAAAGAAGAGACTACTGTCCACCTGTGTCCCAAGGTCTCATCACATTTTCGGCATTAAGTAGACTACCAGTCAGAGTTTTTATCAAAGGGGATGACAATACACTTTTTGGCATTGAGCTTCAGGCCATGGCTTTGACACCAGGCATCTGTCTCAGTGAGGCCCTTTTGTAGTATGTCCACATCGTTAGGAGTTTCGATTATGGCTCCTAGTTTGCAGTCATCTGCAAAGTTTGTTAGCCAAAGACCTTCTGTGTTAGCCTGTACTTCAGAGAAGTAGATACCAAACAGGAGAGGACCCAGGACTGAACCCTGTGGTACTCCACTTGTCACTGCTCTGAAGTCGGATTTGGAGTCTGCTACTTTCACAGTGTGGGCTCTGTCCGTGAGCCAGTTGGCAACCCATCTTGTGACATAGGTACTTATACCTAGTTTAGTGAGCTTATCTATAATTCTAGAGTAGGGGATGGTGTCAAAAGCCTTGGCAAGATCTAGATAAGCTGTGTGAACCACCTTACCCTCATCTATGGCTTTGGTGACTGCTTCAAAGAAGTCAATCAGGTTTAGGAGACATGATCTGCCTTTTACAAATCCAAACTGGGTAGGGTCCAGAGTTTGAAGATTACCAATGTCTTTGTTTATGAACTCCATGATGATACGTTCCATGGCCTTGTAGACCAGGCTTGCCAGGCTAATGGGGCAGTAGTTCCCAGGGTCCTTTGTGGCTCCCCCTTTGTGGAGTGGGATAACCGTCATGGTGCGCCATTCATTGGGCACAAAGCCTGAGGTGAGGCTATGATTGAACATGGCACTTAGGTAGGGTGCCAGTTCATTCTGTAGTTCGTGTAGAACACAGCCTGGGATATTGTCAGGTCGCATGGATGCTGTGTTCTTGGCTTTGGAGAGTGTGTTTTTACCTGTGCAGCCATGATTACAGGAACTTTGCATTCTTCCGGTATAGAGATGGGCCCTCTAGGGGGTGAGAAGGGGTTAAAGTTAGCATTGAACCTATCTGCCAGGATGTTGGCAATATTGGTTGGTTCTGTATATTTAGTGCCATTGTGCTGTAACTCAGAGCAGATCTGAGGTTGCCATTGAGATTCTTGACATAGCTATAGAATGCTTTGTGGTTGTCATTAAAGTCAGTGACAATTTTGTTTTCATAACTAGCTTTGGAGGATTTTATGAGGGATCTCAGCTTCTTACTGAGGTTGACCAGGGAGTAAATAACTACTAAAGTACTTTTAACATTTAGTAAGTACAATTAACATTTAGTAAGTAAATTACTAAAGTAAATACTACACCGAGTACAGTCAGTACATGGGCTATGGTATGCAGTTAAAATAAATTATGCAGGTCCCTTTACAAAAAGGGAGGGTACAAATAGCTACTAGTAACAGTAGACATCTTTTCAAAATTGGTAAAAGCAATTCCTATTAAAACTTTGACAGCATAGGCAACAGCAAAAGCTTTACAAAAATATTTTCTGTTTTTAAAAATGGCCAAAACAATGAGCAAATGTGTAAGACCAAAGTGTCACAGTCTAGGTAACAGCCAAAAGGGCAAACATACATTCAATTCTCACAGTATAAAGCAAATAAACAATACTGCAATAAAATGATGCATACTACAGGGGGAAGGGCATGCTTGTAACATTACACTAACTGTGCAAACAGTACTGCAAAAAGTACTAAAATAAAAGTACAAAGTGTTAATACCAAACATACATTTTAATGTTTCAAGCAATGTAATTAGCAGGCTTCAGTTTAATGCTAGGTTTCAAAACTGGACTGAGTGTACATTACAGCCATGTATATACAAACACAAAGACAATCCGTACAAGCAAGTGTATTCTGTACAGTATATAGTAAATGGTTTATCTATGAAATAGACACTTTTGCATTCAAGTATTATATGTATAGTAACAAGTCAAAGCTTGACATTTGTGATGTTTTTTTCTTTTTCAAAAAACAAGACTGCAATGCCTTTGCAATAAAATCCTCAAGCATTGTCAATAAATTACTGTATAGAACATCACTGTATAGAGTCATATTCAGATTCATCCAGTTCTAATAGTAATGGTTGTCATCGTGTTGACAATATAAAACTGTGTTAACTTAAAATAAAACTAAAGGTTTTATTTCCCAATGTGTTTCTAGTTAATAACAATATAACTTCACTAAAAAGTACATACTAATGTAGACAGTTTTTATTTAAAATACAACAGAGGGAATGTATAGAGTGATAGATATGTCTAAACACGTATAAATGCATGTGCACATCTATTTGCTAGTTAAATGCATATACACATCTGTTGCTATAATATATGTAGAAATAATATAGTCAGTTAAATACATGTATTTCTGTTTGCTAGCATACACATATTAAAAATGTTAAACTGTTCTTAAGTAAAGCAGCATTCATTCATGCAATGTAACAAAGTCTGGTACAGCTTGAGACAAGCTCTGGAAAATGCTTCAAGGAATATAGATAAAAATGCAGCTGCGAGACAAGGCAGGCAGCATTCAACACAGGCATCTGCATTTCCTCTGCATCATTCTGAACATCAAAAAAAAATGCCAAACAGAGGGAATCAGGGTTGTTTCCATGAATAAAGTTGGAAAAATGCTACACAAAATAAAACACTATTTCAGGATAACACGTAACACAAATATAACAGCATGGTTAGCTGAACAAGGTCAGGCATACATAAAAGTAGATATAATTTGACTCATACATGGAGAAGCAGTGTTAAAAAGCATAAACATATATAATGCTTCATGATGCAATTGTGCCCATATGCAATAGATTACCTTCTGTAAAAGTATCCCACAGCTAAGAGACAAATTGTGCTTTAGTGCTTTAGTACATGATATTGTTAATAAACACTAGTTTCCTATTCTCAGGTTTTTTTGTTTCTTTCCATATCCATCCCCAATCAACACATATCCACAACACAGGGAAAGTAACCACAGGTAAAAGGAATTATTATTTTCTCATACCTGATTTCTGATTTTTGTGCATAGTTAAAAAGGCAAAATTAACAAATGATGTTTACATGGACACAGGGATTTGGATGGATCTAAACTCAACTTGATGCATATATCTCACATAACCTCAAAAGGCTCAAATAATTTCTAAAATGTTAAAAGACTAAATTGCCCTTAATGGTTTTGTTTATATTAATACTCTGAAGCAAATGAACCCCTTAATAGCAGTTAGTATAGATGATTAAAAAACTATTAATGAGCTGCTTCCAGCAGTCCTGGGTTTGATTACCTCAACCTCCATTGTCTAACTGTGTGACTCTGAACAAGACACTTAACCAGATGCTGATGGTCTGAATCTGAAAAACGTCCATGTAGATCAGTATTCTACACAGTTAAAATATAACTGAATAAAATAAAATAAACCTGTTAACCAGAAAGATTAAGAGTTTTAAGTTAAACTTTTGTACCTCCGTGGCAGATGACAAACTGCTTGCTTGCTCTGCTCTGAGGCAAGACTAATTTTTCTTTGGTAAAAATAAAAGATTGTTCATCTGTGCCAAGGGTTTTTTTTTTTTATTTCAACAAAGGTATAATGTCTAGAATGTTACCTAGCAAAAGCTCAAGTATACCTATATGAAAACAAATACATTAAGGGGGTTATTTATTTATTTATTTATTTATTTATTTAACATTTGTTAAATGGATACGTGAACTGTGCAAGGACTCTTTTCAACCACAACCCAGGCCAAAGTGACAAAACAAGATACATGCATTAAAAACATCACAGTAAATTATAAAATACATTGTGGAAACAGGGGTAATACAAAAAGAGCAGGCATTTACAAAATGCATGAAGCACAGCAGAAGACTTTGAGTCTAAGACTTAATATTTTGTGTAATAGACATTCTTATAAAAGTCACAAACATAATTCAAAGTGATACAATCAGGAGAGTTTGTTAACAATGGCATAGTCATAAAATAAGCTCACCATAGCATGGACTGTTATAAAGTTTATAAAATAGTCACACATAATGAAGGACTTTGTGTAAAGTACTTGTCAGAGCTGTGTGAAGAAGAGATAGTATTTGGAAGAAATGAACAAATGGGTGAGAAATTACTAAGATTTGTAGAAGGGGAAGGGATACACAAGGCTAAAGATAGGAGTGGAATAAAAGTTTATAGAGCAGGAGCTAATGGTAGCTAAAAGAGGCAAAGGATATATTAAATATTATCGCTGAAGAAAGTATATATGTTTTATTCAAGCAAGTGAGAATGATGTGACTTCTTGAATGAAACCAGATTATCTACCAATGTGATGGGTTTAGGTAGGACATTCCAAAACGTGGGTACCAGTTTAGAGAAGGATTTCTCACAGATAATAAGAGTAAAGGAATGTCTAGAAATAAGAACAGAATTTGAGTTTCAATTTTCGAAACACATATTTCCAGCTTTTGCAAAGGGAAAAGTTTACATCCATGGGACTAAGCATTGTCGCCTATGTAATGGAGACAATTTTCACAAGCAAGGCTTCTCAGTGCTTTATTTGTGTCTAGAAATGATTGATCTAAATCATCAAAATTCTCAGTCCATTCTTTCTCAGCTACACTATCTGTCAAAAGCAAGAAATGATAAATTATAAATCTAAACAAAATTTATTAAGCTATAATAGTATCAACGTAAAATGTTACATCAGCTGACTGTATTCTCCATAGGATTTAAAAAATACTCACCACTCATGGCAACTGCCCAAATAGTTTGACCAATTAGAGCATCGCCATGGAAATGTGATTCAGACACACACACACACACACACACACACACACACACACACACACACACACACACACACACACACACACACACACACACACACACACACACACACACACACACACACACACACACACACACACACACACACATATCCCTAGTCTTTGTAAATACTCCCATAAGATGGAATGGGTGATTGCTGTATTTTTATAGAGATCAATTTTTCTTCTTAAAGTAAACTTTTATTGAGCCAAACAATTGTCTGAATTGCACAGTTGAGCAAACCCAGGATTTGTGGACATTTCTAGGGGAAAGCATATGACTAATTAGCATTAGCCTCTTTCTCCCAGACTTCCACATTAGCATGCAGCTCTGGCTATGAGACTGCCCTATATGCTGAGGCCCTCACAAGGGAAACTTCAGTAGAAGAGTTATCTCTGAATTAGAAAGGTTTAACGCAATGGGAAACATATCTGAGCTAAGTATTCCCAATCAGGAATCAGCCTTTCTGAGTCACAGCATCTGCAGAATAAGCTTTCCTATCTTCAGAAATGTTCAATTTGTTGTTCAAAAGTTCAGTAAACTGAGTAAAACCACAGAAGACAATATATAAATACTTCAAGATTTCTTTGGCCTCAGTATAAAAGTTCAACTTTTTTGTTATAATTCAGTGTTCAGAAAAGCATTTTCTCTTCAATACATGCTTCAATACAGATGTGAATATCAAAACTATCACCCTTTATCAAAGTTCTCATTCTCAAAAGCTAGTAAAGAAAGAGTGCATAAAGAATGTTTATGAACACTTCATATGCTTTGACTACTGGGTATACTTAAATAATTATTTGGTTTTACTTAACTGACTCTTCAATGTAAAAATAATAAAATATCTGCAGAAAATTAATACTAAGATTTCCAGTTTTGCACATTTGGTGAAGTTAACTATCAAAGCAGCTAACATAAAAATTTTCAATTGGTCAGACATTATACATTCTCTGGGATATAAGATATATAACCAGAAATAAAAAGAAGAAACTCATATAGTTTTTCATTGCAGGAAAAATGAATAACTTTGAACTCAGGGCAAAGAAATGACATGAATGTTGCAAATCTTTAAAAATATTGATCGTATTTATTATAACACATTACAGAGATCAAGGTACTTCCACTACATGAAATCATCACAGAAACATCTCATATAGCTATAATCCTAAACCAATTACAATAGTAGTTAATGATACCCATCTTTCTAGTACCTGGGTAATAGAATATAAAAGGCCTAGGACATGTTTAGCAGAAGCTACGACAGATGGCTAACACATAAAAGGTGCCTAACAAGCCTGTAGAGAATGTACAGTTGCATACTTACCTGTAACAGCAGATGTTTGAATTTCGTACTGCCTAAGTAGCATATGGGTTCTGTGCCTGCATCCCCCTCTGACTCTCTGTAATGGGGAAGCCTAAACCCTGTCATAGAAAGTCAGTTATTCAGGCTTCTAGTGTTATGTAGGAAGAACCAAGAAGGAATGGTTTGCAAGAATTGTTTGACACCAACCAGTTCACAGACAAAAAACATCAGCACAAATAACCAAAGCCAACCAAAAACACAACAAGGTTGGATACTGCTGAACTATATATAAAATAAGGGGGACTGTGGATGGGTGCTGCCACCGAAGCAGTTTGAAATTTGAATATCAACTGTTATAAGTAAATAGTACTATACAACTGTGCTATGTTCATCATTTCCACTGCTTCCGTATCATATGGGAAGATTACCAAATCTCAGTCTACCTGAGAAGCGGAAGGATAAATATCCAGTAGCTCCTGCAGAATGGTCCTCACAAAGCCTGCAAATATGAGAAAGATCCCAGTTTGTAGCACTTTGTGAAGGTATGAATAGAGGACCAGGTTGCTGACTCTAGAATGCTTCTGTAGTGCACTCCTTTCCAATGTGCCACTGAAGAGACTAAGGTTCTGGTGGAATGTGCCTTAACATTGCTTGGAATAGATTTACTATGGTGGGAGTAACAAAAAAAAAAAAAAAAACAGCAGAGGACAACAAATAAGCAATCATTTGCTTAGTGACAGGATGACCCTTCTTAGCTCCAGAATAGGAAATAAAAAAGAAGTTATGTTCTTACCATAACATTCCATGTGAGTTGTTCTTCTCACCTTTCTTCTTACACGTGGGTTCAGAGCCGAGCCATCGGCTCCGAGTCAGCCGCTTTCCAAGCTCCAGATCTCTGAGAAGCTCGAGACACAGTCCCTATCCCATGATGCTCTGCTGCCAAACCCCAGATCTAGTTTGCTGAACCCAAAGAGTAACAGCAATAAGAAACTCAATATAACAAGTAACTATTTACAATTAGTTAAAGGATAATTGGTTGAAAAGAGGATAGTGACAAGAGTAACCAGACCACCAGTCATACCCGTTCTTCCACAATCTGGAGGGGGAAGGTCGGAGGGAGTGTAAGAACAAGGGTGAGAAGAACAACTCACATGGAACGTTATGGAAGAACATAACTTCTTTATGCGAAGTTGTTCAATCTCGCCATCTGTTCATACACGTGGGTAGCGTCCCAAGCCCCCTAATCCTGGGTGGCTCAAGGGAGTACATTCTGAGAACAGTGGAACCAAAGGAAGCCCTGTACCTGGAGGCCCTGTCCACTTTGTAATGAGTAATAAACGCATGAGGTTTGGACCAAGTAGCTACAGCGCAAACGTTGTCCAGAGGTAAATGAGCTGCTAGAGCTAAGGACGTAGAAACAACCCTGGTAGAATGAGCTTTCACTTCACTCTCTAAAGGTTGATGGGATGAAGAATATACAAACTTTATACAATCAGAAAGCCATTTGGACAACGTAACTTTGGATACCGAAAGGTCTTTCTTATTTTCTTCATGGGACACAAATAGTTGATATGTTTTCCTGAATTCTTTCGTTCTGTCCAAATAAAATCTCAATTGTCTGTGAACATCAAGCTTATGCAACATGTATTCCAATTTAGTGGTATGATGTCTGAAAAAGGTGGGAAGTTCAATGGACTGGTTCAAGTTTGCTTCAGAACAGACTTTTGGAAGGAAGGATGGGTTAGTTCTTAGAGACACCCTATCGGGATGAAAGACCAAATATGGGGGCCTAATAGATATCGCCTGAAGTTCAGAAATTACGCGCTGAAGTAATGGCCACTAAGAAAATTGTCTTCCAAGAAAGGAACTTCAACAGACAAGAAGATGCTGGCTCAAAAGGGGGAAGCATGAGTTGGGACAGCACCAAATTTAGATTCCAGGGAGTGATCGTGTGTCTAATAGGGGGTCTAAGGTGATGAGTCCCTTTCAGAAAGGCCTTGCATAATCTGTGGGGTATAATGTTAGAAGCTCCACATCCCACATGGAAGTTAGATATGGCAACCAGTTGAACCCTTATAGTAGCGGCTGATGCTCCATCATGGAAAAGTGACGTCAAAAACTCGAGAATGCTATGAATTAGGTAAAGGGATCAATTCCATGCTGAGAAGCACAATGACTGAATCGTTTCCATTTACTGTTATAAAGCCTCCTGGTGGAGACTTTATGAGAGGAAACCAGAATATGCTGAACCGCAGGGGATAAATCATGAGACCTGGCTAGATTGGGAAGTGGAGCAGCCAAGCTGTCAGTTTGAGGGATACAAGAGAGGGGTGAAGAACTCCCGATGAATGAGTCAGAAGGTCTTGCAGTGGGTCCAGGACCCAAGGTTCTTCCACTTGATATCGTTGAAGGAAGAGGAACCAAATCTGCCGAGGCCAAAAAGGGGCTACCATGATAACAGTCCTTCCCAGGCTTTTGGCTTTCTGGAAAAATTTGGGGATGAGCGGAAAAGGGGGAAAGGCATATAGGAGACCCGAGGGCCAATCGTGTATGAGTGCATCCCTTGGGATGTCCCCCGGTGGAGGGTACAGGGCAAAGTAGCTTCTGCATTTAGCATTAATCGGAGATGCAAATAGGTTGCGATAAGGCTGGCCCCATCTGCGGAATATCCTTTCTGTCACTTGTTCTTTGAGGGACCACTCATGGGGTAGCAGAATGGCTCTGCTCAATTGGTCCACTATTACACTGGACGACCCCGGGATGTGCGTTGCTATCAGGAAGCGCCCGGTGGATGCAGCCCACTGCCAAATTCTTAGGGCCTCTCGACATAAGGGGTAAGATCTGGTTCCTCCTTGCTTGTTGATATACCAGACCACTGACATGTCTGTCTGTATTGCAATAGTCTCTCGAGGTAGGTCGTGAAAGTGTTGCAATGCTAGGAACACCGCTTTCAACTCCAAGACATTGATGTGCAAGCTGGATTTCATCTCTGACCAAGTACCTTGGACAGTTCTTCCCTGTTGCAGCCCGCCCCCACCCACCCTATCAGGGAAGCATCCATGGTTACTGTGGCTATGGAAGAGGGAAGTACAAACCGACGACCTACAGTCACTTGATGGCTGTTCAACCACCAAAGGAGGTCCTTTTTGCAAGTATTCATCAGGAAAATCTTGTGTGACACTGGAAGTTGTTGATAAGACCACTGTGTGAAGAGTAACCATTGGAGTATCCTCATGTGCATACGCCCCAGAGGAACCGCTATGAGAGTCGCTGCCATGATGCCTAACAGTTTCAGAACTTGGAATGCAGGGACCTTTTTTTCCATTAATAAAAGGGACACTTGGTTTCTTAAAGAGATTACTCTTCCTTGAGGCAATTTGACCAGAGCGGTGGTGGTGTCTAAATCTGCTCCTATAAAGCAAATATGCTGCGATGGCGATAAACAGATTTTTTGAAATTTAAGGTTATGCCCAACTGGGAACATAGGTTGAAAGTGTAATCCCTGGCTTGAATCTGTTGATGCCTGGTGGTGGTGGTGAGGAGTCAGTCATCGAGATATGGAAACACCCGGAATCCTAAACGCCTCAGGTGAGCCATGACAACTGCCATGCAATTGGTGAGCACTCTGGGGGCTGTGGTGAGACCAAAGGGCAGAGCTCGGAATTGGTAGTGACTGGCCCCCAGCCGGAAACATAAGTGATGTTTGGATGGCCTGGCCATTTTTTTGTGGTTGTACGCATCCTTGAAATCTATCGAGCACATCCACTCACCTGTTTCGAGAAACAGGATTATCGACTGAAGCGTGACCATCTGGAACATTTCCTTTTTGACAAAGGAGATGAGTTTGCTGAGGTCTAAGATGGGCCTCCAGTCCCCTATTTTCTTTGGAACTAAAAAGAACCTGGAGTAAGTTCCAGATCCTATTTGGTCCACCAGGACTGGCTGGATGACTCTTTTTTCCAGCAGCCTCTGAATTTCTATGGCTGCTAGATTCCGCAGACTGGGTGGAACGTCAGGGATTCTTGTCCGAATGGAAGAGAATTCTGAAAAGGGAATGATGTAGCCTCTGGTGATTATGCTTTTTACCCAGGAATCTGATGTAATTCCTAGCCAGGCATCTGGGTATAAAACTAAGCGCCCCCCGACTTCCTCCAGAGTAAGACGGTCGGGCCTCATCTCAGGAGCGCTGAAAGGGTTTGCCAGGGAACTGCTCCCTGTCACCCTGGTTCTGCAGACCCCCTCTGCTGCCTGGGTGGCATCTACCATTATACCCCCCTCCTCTGCCCCTGGAGGGGGTTTCACTATGTATGTTCTGGAAAGCTCCTTGGGACGTTCGGAACCACATTTTTCCACCTTTCTGTCCTTTGGGGTATGGCCTAGTGGGGGTGGAAAAACAGACTCCTATGGCAGATAGAGTCTTTCCTTCCTGCTCACACCTAGTGAGTGTCTCCTTGACTTTGGGCCCAAACAAGGAAGAGCCATCAAATGGGGTATTTACAAAGGAAGACTTGAAAGCTTCCGGAAAGGAGCATAATCGCATCCAGGATTATCTCCGCAGAGCTATTGCTGAACCCACTGCCTGGCTCGATCCCACGGCTGCATAAGAAATGAGCCTCATGGATGAGTTTACAATGGAATTAAGGGTATTAAGCTGTACCATCACTTTCTGGGAGACAGCATCACCTGTGTTGCCCTGTAGAGTATCTCCAAGCTGTTTTAGGAGATTTCGTTGAAGACGGGTAAAATTGGTTAAATAGTTAAGTGATCTCATTGCAAATGTCGCAGAACTAAAGATGCATTTCCCATATCTGTCCATCATCCTGAAATCTCTATTAGGAGGATGGACAGAGGAAGAGGTGTCTGACACCTCTTTCTTTGTGACCACCGCCACCACCATGGCATCAACGGGAACTCTTTTTGTAAGAAAGGACTTAGCCTGAGGTCAGGTGATAAATTTGTTGGGCCTCCGAGGGACCGTTTCCATAGAATCAGGAGACTCCCATGCCTTTTCAGCAATCAAGTCCATTAATTCATCGAAAGGCGGAGTAATCCAGGAGGTGGAGGGTTGAGACCCAAAGGCCTTCAGGAGTACTGACTCATCCTCAGTAGGGGTAAGGGACTGCCAGTCACCCCTCTGCCTTAGTATTTCAAGGATGTCTGCAAAAGAGACATCCTCAGAGAATGACCATGGGGACCCTTCTGATTCCTCCAAGTCAGTGTCTGATGTTAAGGATTCCTGGGGGGAATCTAAATGCCTCCTCTTACACAGTCTTTTCCTGGGGACTTCATCACTGGGGGCATCTGGTGAAGTCTCAGTCAAGCAAGGGTCACCCAATGGGGTTACCTGAGGCTCTGGATCACAACGCTCAGTGGGAACCTGTGGTGTAGATATAGAGCACGGCCCTTTAGGGGAAGAAGAGGGAGGATCCAAAGAAGTAAGGGTCTAAGCAGACATGACCTTCCTCATAGCATCAAAGGCACCGGTTTCCCGACCCGAGGAGTTCACCGGTTCCGAAGAAGACTGCAGCCTTGCAGGGGCCGAGACCATGGGCTCCAAACCAGAGGACAGAACCGAGCTCATCTGCGCTGAAGCCCCGAGTGGGAGAGTTGGAACCGAAGCATCGGTTTGACTCCCCCCCCTCGGAACCAGCGAGAGAGTGTCGGCTCCGAGACTCTTCGATCGGAACCGAAGAAGTCAAGGTCGAAGGAGCCAAGAGCACTGGAACAGGCCTCGGCTCAGAGGGTTCCACCACTATTGGATCCTCTCTTTCCGGCTCCAAAGGCTCAACTGGCCTCGGAGGAGGAGCAGACCTCGTGGTAGGAGGGGTTGTAGGTTTCAAAGCCAACTGGGTCAAAGCTGCAAGCAATTTGGCCAGGACCGGGTTCACCAAAAGTCTCTGCACCACTCAGTCCACATCAATGTCAGAAAGGGTAAGGGAAGAATGGGTCAAAGGAGCCGAAGAAGCCACCAACTTAAGGATCGGAGACTTCAAAACTTCCGACACCGGCTCCAACACAATGACTTGGCTCTGAGGTAAGATCTCGGTGCACAGCTCTGAAGGCTGTGGAGCCGACGACCGAGTCTTGTCAGAGGTGCTCGGAGCCAAAGACTTGTGCTCCGAAGACACCTTAGATGACTTCGACCCCTTTGAGGACTTGGAGGTCTGGTCAGTCTTATCTAATGTATCTTGGAAGTCCAATTTCAACAGTCCTCTATCTACCAATTTCCTTCTCCTCTCTAATAATACCCTTCCACTGAAGGAATGGCAGTTAGAGCAATCCTCCTGTAAATGTAGCGGACCCAAACAATAAACACAAGCAATATGATTATCCATGATGGACATCTTTTGTCCACAGTCACACTTTTTAAACCCAGATTTTTGCTTCTCTGACATTATGAAAATTGTCAAAAAAAGAAAGGAATATGTGAAGCCTCACTAAGTATCAGATCCCTGATAGTTATTATAAGTCTAAATATCCAAATATATAAGAAAAAAGATACTGGCTCGAGCTTCTTCTGAAGATCGTGCGAACCATTGCAGCGGCAAACTAGATCTGGGGTTTGACAACAGAGCATCATGGGATAGGGACTGTGTCTTGAGCTTCTCAGAGATCTGAAGCTTGGAAAGCGGCTGACTCAGAGTCGATGGCACGGCTCCAAACCCACGTGTAAGAACAAACGGCGAGATTGAACAGCTTCACATCAGCTGTTTTGCTTTCCTGAAGGGCTTAGTTATGTAGTACAGCAAAACAACAGGAGTCAGCACAGGATCCAAAAGCAGCTTTATTTTCTGTCTCTCACTCTAGCGCCTTGGCCACAGTAAGCCTTCAAGGAGTAAACTAACAATACTAAAGCACACTTTATATAGTCACAAAAATCATTCAATTACATCATTAAACAATTAATCAATAAAATTGATATGCACCTACAAGCTAAATAACATTCTTCCAATTACATTCTGTATTCAAGCCTCTAGGTACTAAAGTGTCATATTTTAAAATAAAAGTAATTTCCTTCTTTAAAAGTAATCTACCCACAACTAATTCATCAGGTTCCATTTTAGCTACCTGTTGTAAAATGGTACCTTTTAAACTCTCACTACTGCCATTGTGAAATTCACAAAAATGTAAGGCTAAAGGGCTCTCCATTTTTTTATTTCTTATGTCCCTCAGATGTTCTAAAAGTCTAACCTTAAACATTCTTTTCGTTTGACCGATGTAAAATTTGTTGCAACCACATTTGAGGGCATAAATTATCCTATTAGTTCTACAGTTATATGAGCCCTCTAAATCAAAATTTTTGTTATTAATTTTAAAAAAAGTTCTATGTATGTTTAAACAAGCTTGACATTTTCCACATGGAAAAGTACCCAAAATAGTTAACTGAATGGGTATTTCCACAATCAATTTAGAAAACCTAGTCCGTACAACAAAATCTTTAATGCTTTTTTTACCTTTTGTATAAGAAAAAATTAATTTTTTTGTCTTTAAATTCTTTAATTCATCAAAGTTGTCTAAAAATTCCCAAAAATGTAATATATTTGATTTAATCATATTACTACAAATATTATATTTAGATACTATAAATAAATTATCTACACAATTAATAGTTTTATTAGATATAAAAATATCTCTATTTTTTTGTTTATTAAATCTATCAAATCTAAGTTTAATAATTCTATCAATATCATTTTCAACTAACTTTTTATCATAATTTCTTCTCAAAAACATCTTTTTAGTTTCATGAGCCTCTTTAAAAAATATCTCATCAGTGTTACATAAACGTGAAATTCTTAAGAATTCTCCATATGGTAAAGCATTGATAACATGAAAGGGATGGAAACTATCAGCTTTCAAATAATCATTTGGCTCTCCAAATTTTCTATGTAAGCTAGTTAAGATGGGTTGACCATCAATACCCTGTACATTCACATCTAAAAAGTTAACTGTGTTTCCACACTGTAAACCATCAAAACAAATATTAAATCTATTTCGTTGAATCTCTTGGACAAAATTTTGTACATAATTCTTACCTCCTTCACATAAAAATATTAAGTCATCAATAAATCTATAATACAATTTAACATATTTTTGTACAAATTCATTATTATAGATACATTCCCTTTCTACAAGACCCATGAAAATATTTGCATACATAGGTGCAAAGGGAGCACCCATTGCTGTTCCCTGCTTCTGTTGAAAAATCAAATTGTCAAAACAAAAGTAGTTGTTTTCTAAACAAAATTGTGTCAAATCAAGCACATAGTGAGTTAGTGGCTTATCTCCCATAGTCTTATACAATGCCTCTAGGCCGTATTTATGTTGAATGTTTGTGTAAAGACTCTTAACATCTAACGTGACCCAAAACATATTTTCATTCCACGTAATTGACTTTATTTTGTCCAAAAAGTCAAAAGAGTCTTTAATATAAGAAGGAAGACAAACTGCTTCCTTTAGTAACACTTTATGCAACACTACACCTAAATTATGCAAAAAATATTTCCTGGCAGACACTATCGGTCTGCCTGGTGGATATTCTGGGTCTTTGTGTATTTTAGGGAGGCAATAAAAATATGCTGGTCCAGTATCCCTTAGACTAAATTTCCCTTTCACATCTTTGTCTAACCAAAATCCTAGGCGAAGACCTTTGTGAATTAAATTAATATATTTAACTTTAGCTTGTTCAATGGCATCCTGATGAACTATACTATAAACTGTTGAGTCACTCAATAAATCCCAACACATTTTAAAATATTGACTATTATGCATAATTATTATTTTGTTCCCCTTGTCAGATGGCTTTATAACTAGTTCTGTCTGTTGTGAAAAATTCTTCAATTCCAGCCATTCTAATTTAGATAAATTATATTCAACTTCATTCTTATCGAAATGATTTAAATAATATTCTAATTCAAATTCTAACATCGCGTGTAGTTTCTTAATGCCTTCATGACTAAACAGAGGCATAAAGGTGCTGTTCACCTTAACACCCGAGGTATCAATATACCTCTGTTCATAAACTTCACTATCACACGAAACAAATGACTCATCTGAGTCTGAAATAGAATACTCAGAACTTGAACCATGCACAATGTCATTCTTAGGCACTAAAACATTAAAATAGTACCACATATGAAGCTTCTTAATAAAACTATACAGCTCAATTTTACATTCATACAGTTTCGGAAGCACCGTGGGTACAAATTTAAGACCACAATTTAGAACTGATAAGAAATGTTCAGAAATATCAAAACCAGATAGGTTGACCACATTATTTGCTAACAAACAAAGTTCAATACCATCTGGTTCTTTTATTGTCTCTCCAAGGACGCTGAGGCCCATTTCTGTAGTATTCCTGTTCGCCAAACCCTCTTTTGCGTGATTGTGCGTAACCTGGGTTCCGAAAATGATCTGGAAAAAACTGGCGATTCGCTGGAGACGGCAGACCTGGAAATTCATTGGTCTCTACGTCATTGGGACATCTGTCTGAAGTTTGATTGGGTGTATTAACGCTAGAGGTACTAGCCAGTCTCTCTCTGTTATCTGGATTCTGATTGAATGATTGAGCCACAGAGATTATTACGAAAAAGATACACATTGCCTTTATCAAAGTCTCTCAAGTCCCTTTGCAGTTTATGCATCTTTTGATCAATTATTTTCTTTTCTAAAATATGAACTTTGTCTTGAATATCTCTAAAACAGGCATCCAGTCTATTGCGATCTAACACAGTAACCAAGTTATTGCACACTGCATTAATATCTTTCTTTAAATTGACAAGTTTAACAGTCTCTTTCTATTTGAATTTTTATCCATTCCCTAGAACATTGATGTGCAGCACACTCCCATCTAGTTTGAAAAGATTTGTCTATTTGACATGAAGCATTAAATGATTCAGATGTGAATTTTATATCTCTAAGGCCTCTGGGAATGATATCTAATTCAAGATATCTAGATAAACTGTTCACATTATAATATGTTGCTGTTTCTTTATGCATTAAATTTGTACGTTTAGAAACAATAGCTTTAACTTCAGTAGTGAAGTCCAAGGAGCGCTTACCAATATTCGCAAATGGATTATTCGAGCGTTTGCTCCTAGTTTCTGCAAGGAAGCGCTCCCATGTTGGAATATCCACTACATTCTCAGTACCTGCAGTCCTTTCAGGACGATCATAATTACGTTCTGAATTAGTGTTGAAAAAAACATCTAATGTCCTTTGAGAAGAACCAGGGTTTTCTTCTCTAAAAATCCTAGGAATATTTAATGCAGGATCACTGGCCATGAAAACAGCAGCAACAACTTTGAACACAGCAAAGCAGCACAGCAAAAGACAAAAAGTAAGCCTTCAAGGAGTAAACTAACAATACTAAAGCACACTTTATATAGTCACAAAAATCATTCAAGTTAGTTATGTAGTGCCTGCGCTGTGTGTGCACATCCAGGATATGCAGAATCTTCTCGCCCTTGTTTTCAGGTTCCAGAACAAGGGAGATTGATGGGAGATTGATGGCTAGATTTGGGGTAAATTCAGAAACAACTTTTGGCATGAAGGAAGGATTAATTCAAAAAATAACCCTGTCATTGTGGAAAATCAATAAAGTTGGCCCACCATGAAAACTTGCAGCTCATAGACTCACTTCGCAGATGTCAGAGTAATAAGCAAAACAGTTTTGAAGTAATGAACTTCAAAACAGCCTGAAAGGTAGGTTCAAATGAAGATAAGGTGACTTTTACAAGAAAAAAAACTGACATACCAAAGAGAAGGACTATGCTTTTGAGCGGATTTTAAAGTATAAGAGTCCTCTCATAAACTGACTAGAAAAAAAGAGACTAAAAAGGGGATCCATGGGCAGACAAGCTGAGGTGGCATCAAGATGCACCTTGACAGATGCATTTAGGTAAGCCATAATTAAGTAGCTCACACAAATATTTCAAAACCAGAGGAAGAGACACCATACCAGCCCATCTGATATCAGTTATGCACCATCTAGAAAACCTCTTCCACTTGTAAACATAACATTTTCTAGTTGCATGTGACTCAGGCAGGTATGTCCCTAGCTTTAAGCAGCATTTTATCTTCACCTAGGATGATGCCTCAATACAAACAGAAAATGACTGACTTCAATAATTGGCTTAGCTTCTGGTGTCATTCTAAATGTATCCACTATCTGTCAGCCTGGGATGACATGATCAACAGGCCTTGATACTTTGCCAGAGATGGTCTTCATCTGTCACCCCTGGGATTTTGGCTACTGGCTAAGGCTCTTGCCACCCCCAGAGTGCCTTTTTTAGGTAGAGTCTCAAGGACAAAATTCCCAATGTAAAAACTCCATCTAAAAACAACTTCAGGGTTATGCTGCTAAATGCTAGGAGTCTCAATATGAAACTGCACTCACTGAAAGCTGTCTTTACCTTGAAAGATCAGACATCTGTGCAGTCATGGAGGCCTGGTTCAAGGCTGTGCAGAGCACCCCAGCCATACCAGGTTACACCTCCTTCCACACGTTCAGACCTCAAATTGAAGGTGTGAAAACTAAGGGGGGTAGTGTATCAATATTCATTAACGATAAATACATCACTCAGATTAGTTAAACAGTACAATTCCCTGGAGACACTTCAGGTGCAATTAACTGTTGGTAGGACACCTATTCAAGTCATTGCCAGTTACAGGACCTCCTTCATGAAGCAGGACACCCACTATATTTGGATCTCCTTGAGTCTATCAAGATATATCCGAACACCATGGTTTTGTGTGACTTTAGCTACCCATCGATTGACTGAGTAAATTATTCGTGCTCAAACTCACATGCCCAAAGATTCCTTGACTTTGTTAACTACAATGACATGGACCATCTGGTTGACACCCACACAAGGGGTGCCAGTGTCCTGGATCTGGTGCCTACCAATATGGTGGACCACTGTTGCAACCCCACTGTGAGGTCCTCCCTGGTGAGATCTGACTACAAATCAGTCTCTTTCGAAGTAACTATCACACCTGATCCCCTCCCCCACGAGCAACTAAACTAAAAATCTTCTCTGAAGCAGATTATAACCTTTTACAGGATAATATAAATAGCTTCACTGCACCTCCTCCCTCAGATGGAACTGGCAATTATGCTGAGCTCTACACCAATGCTTTATACGAACACCTGTATACCTGCATTGACTCAGCTGTACCTGATAGGACCAAAACAAGCTCCTCAAGGAACAGCAAACCTGCCTGGTGGACAACTGCCATTAACAGGCTTTACAATAAGAGGAAGAAATTGGTGTCTAACAATAAGAAGGAGTGAGTCCTCCTAAACTGGAAATACTCCCTCCTCAGCTTAAACAAGCAAATAAGACTTCTACTGAAGTCCTCCAAAGCAAACTTCAAGTCCATATTAGCTTCCTCAGCAAAGGACAACCACAAGGCATTCTATAGTTACATCCATAACCTAAAAGGAAAGGCCCAGATTTGTGCCGAACTATGAGTTAATGATACCACATATACTGAACCTGTGGTCATAGCTAACCTGTTGGCTGACAGGTTCTGTGAAAACTACACTCCCTTGTTCCTGCCACATATACCCCATGACATCCCTACCACCTGTCCCCTACCTTGTATCTCTAAAGAGCAGGTCATAAATGCCCTCTCTAAGGCCAAAAACACAGCATCTATGGGCCCTGATAACATCCCAGGCTGCATCCTACATAGGCTCCAACAAGAATTAGCAACACCAATGGATACTCTTTTCAATCATAGTCTAAGTATGGGCTTCATACCAGCTGAATGGAAAACAGCCACCATTATTCCCTTGCACAAAGGTGGTGCTTCAACTGACCCCGGGAACTATAGACCTATTAGCCTGACTAGCCTTATCTGCAAGGCCATGGAGCGAATCATCATGGATCTTATCAAAAAAGATGCAGGTAATCTCTAAACACTTGACCTTACTCAGTTTGGATTTGTCAAAGGGACAGCATGCCTGTTACACCTGGTGGACTTCTTCAAGATAGTCACCAAGGCCTTGGATGAAGGGAAATCTGTGCATACAGCCAACCTAGACTTAGCTAATTAGTTTGTCACTATCCCCCACTCAGGCATCATTGACAAACTCACCCAACTAGGCATCAGCCCTTATATTGTTAGATGGGTCGTTATCTGGCTCACTGATAGAACTCATATAGTCAAAATAGGGGAATACACCTCCAACAGCAAACCTATAACCAGTGGTGTTCCACAAGGATCAGTCCTGGGACATCTACTGTTTGGAATCTATTTTTTTTCAAAGTACAAGCAAAAACTAAAGGTCTATGGTTGACAAAGCTTGCTGATGACTGCAAACTGGCAGTGGTCATACAATCTCTAAATGATGTCAACATCCTACAAAAGGGTCTTACACAAACAAGTGATTGGTGCCAAAGTCATGGCCTTAAACTCAATGCAAAAAATGTATTATCATTCCTTTGGGTAAAAGCGATGTTCCTGCTAACTACCACATCAATAGCAACAACTTATGTACGCACTCAGTGTTGAGAGACCTAAGTACACAGGTTGACAGCAAACTTACCTTTGACTACCATGTCTCCACAGTGATAGGAAGGGCATTTTATGTTGCTCATCTCATAAGTAAGGGCATTGCCTCCAGAAAAAAAGAAGTTATAACCTCCATGTACTTTTCCCTCATCAGGCCAATAATTGAGTAGGACACCACTTTTGGTATGTACCTTTACAAGCACCTGCAGCAATTGGAGAAACCACAAAGGTTCCTCACAAGGAAACTATTCAAGGTCTTCAGCATCTGTCCTATTGGAATCTTCTGAAATCACTGTCACTTTATTCTGTTTTATACAGACTACTCAGAGGTGATCTCTGCCTTACATACATGACCTTGCTTTATTGGAACTGCTGCATGTCTGTAAGTCAAATGGTACATGGGTTACTCACTCTAAAGACCTTAAGCTGGTATATGACATTAAAAAAACAAAACATGCTGGAGGGACAGATTTGTCTCCCAGAGGTTGCAACAGACTCCCACTTCATGTCAGAGTGCCTTTTTGGCCCTCTTCAAATGCAATCTGGACATTTGGATGGGTTACCATAAATTTACCCTGGGGGGGTTCCATCTGTGTCCCTCTTGGTCAGGGGCTGTGAGACTCATGCCCTGCACTTCAATCCTCACCACTAACACCAGACAGGGCATCTCATATATGAGGAAAGGATAACAAATACACACAGTAAGTGCTATTTCCCTTAAGAGCACACAGATATCATAGTCACTCTGGGGCTGGTAGCTCCCTTGCTCCTCAGGTCCCCAATAAGACTCACCACTGGCACAGCTATAGGGTCCAGATCTCAGCCTAGTGGGCAAGCTAAAACCTCTAGCACCCTCTCTGTCCAACCAGTGCTTTGTGTCCCTGCCCAAGTAGCTCACACACACATGCACTTTGAGATAAGAGTTTATACAACCACACAGACACTCCTGGGGAAGGCTGGCACAGTTTCTCCAGCTCTGCCCCTTTCTCCCAGACTATACAGCAGTTCCACTTGCCACCACCCACTAATACTTATCAGCTACTCAAAGGCCCTTAAAAGGGTGTACAATTATTACTGTGCAATATTATTATCCAATTGGTAGTATAGCCCAGGGCTAAAGCTAGAGGAGTGGCTTTGTACAATTTTACCAAAGGCATACAAGTACTCTAAAGAGCTTAACTTATCTCTACACAAACTAGCCACAGTTAAAAGGATTTTGAAATATTTAATAATAAATAATTAAAACCACAAGACAATACTTTCTACTATACAGTGCTAGTCAAAAGTTCAGGGATCACACAGAAATCCTTAAAATAAATTAGTAGTACAGTTCTGACATCACAGAAAAACACTTAGTCTAAACTTTATAGCTTCTAGCTGTCTACAAGAAGACACACTTTAAAATAACTTACATGTGAGCAAGAGGCAGTGCTGTGAGTTGGATGCCAAGACAAAAATGATTAATGCCTTCTGATTCTCCCTGTTTAAATTGCTATTGCAGCTCTGATAAACATTACATCATCTCTTTTACACTTTCCTGGAGTTCCCAGGCTGACAGAAACTGCATTTACATTCTTTTACACTTAGAGCAATAAAGGACATTCCACATGTAAATTCTAGTAATTATTCCTTAAGTTAAAATAATAGGCAGGATGCTTACTCCAGTCTCATTGACTCCAAATTCTAACTTCAAAGGAACAGACATAAAGTAATTTTAATTTCAAAGGACCAACAAGAAATGCTTGACTTAGCTTTCTTTACAGCAGTGGGCAATGTTGCCACATTGTTTTAAGGTCAACATTTCACAGTATTTACAAATGATAGAATTATCTGCACAATTCTATCTAGCTAGGCTGGCAGCCTTCACCCATCTCTACCAGTCTTCACACCCCCCCCCCACGGAGAACTCAAGCTAGTTTTTCAAGTGACCCTTGAGAAATGCTGCTTGGGAGGGCTAGGTCTATCTGAGTATACCTACCCCATTCCTTGACTTGAGAGCCCATCTGCATTTGCATTGCTACTTCCAACGCGGTGCTGCACTGACATATCATATGCTTGCAACCCTAGGCTCCCTCTTAGCAACTTGGCATTTTGCTGGCTGCCTCTGTTTAACCATCTTAGTGGGTTGTGATCTGTCATAACAGTGAATTTCCTTCCATACAGATAAGGCTGAAGTTTTTGCAGTGCCCATACTATGGCTAGACATTTCTTCTCTATAGCTGCATAGCATTCCTCCCTGGGTTGGAGCCTATGACTGAGATAAACCACTGGGTGCTCTTCCCACTCTGAAGAAATCAGGCTAAGTACAGCCCGCACCCCATGGTTTGAAGCATCCACCTGCACAACAAATTATTTGCTGTAATCTGGACTGGCTAACACAGGGGGTCCTCGCAAAGTTTCGTTAAGCTTCTAGAATGCCTGCTCACATGCTGGGGTCCACACTACCTTATCTGGCCTGTTCTTCCATGTCAGGTCTGTGAGGGGAGCAACTATAGTACTATAACTGGGGCCAAACTTTCTGTAGTACCCTGCTGTCCCTAAAAATGCCCTCACCTGCTTTTTATTAACAGGTGAAGGCCATGCCCGAATAGCTCCCACTTTGGCAGGTTCTGGCCTTATCTTACCACTCCCCACTCTATGTCCTAGGTAGGAGACCTCTGCCATACCCACCTGACATTTGCTTGGCTTAATGGCCAACCCTGCCCTCTGTAGTCTGCCCAGCAGCTCCCTGACATGCTGAAGGTGCTCTGGCCAGGATTGGCTGTAGATGGCAATATCATCTAGGTAAGCAAAAGCAAACCCTCCTGCTCCTGCTAGGATATGATCTACCAGCCTCTGGAAAGTCGCTGGGGCCATCTTTATCCCAAAGGGCATCTCTGTGAACTCATACAAGCCAAAATGAGGCACAAAGGCTGACTTCTCTCTAGCACTGGGAGTCAAGGGCACCTGTCAGTAACCCTTGGTAAGATCAATGGTTGTAAGATACTTAGCCCCACCCAGCTGCTCTAGGGCCTCATCTGTCCTAGGCATGGGGTAAGCATCCAACTCTGTGTGACTATTTAATTTCCGGTAGTGCACATAGAACCTGGTGATGCCATCCTTCTTTGGCACCAGCATCACTGGGGAGGCCCAGGGACTATTGGACTCTTGAATCACCCCTAGTTCCAACATCTCCTTCACCTCCTCCCTCAGAGTCTGTTTGAATCTCTCAGGCACCCTATAAGGGGCCTGCCTAATAGGCCCTTGGGGTCCTGTATCCACCTGGTGCTGCACCAGGTGGGTGCACCCTGGTTTCCCAATGAACACGTCCCCAAATTCCTGCAACACTGTTCGGATTTCTTGAACCTGGGGAGGAGATACCTGCTGGGACATTGCTACCCCGAGTATCACTGAGGAGATCAGTCCCCATATGTCCCTCAGACTCCTCCTGCAATCCACTGCAAATGCTCAGCACAAGGGCCTCCCTACCATGGTAAGGTTTCATCAGGTTAACATGGTACAATTTGTGCCCCTGCAGTCTGCCTAGCAGTTCCACCATGTAGTTAACATCACTTACCTTTCCTACCACCTTATAGGGACCCTCCCAAGCTGCTTGCAGCTTGTTGTGTCTGACAGGAATGAGGACGATTACCTACTGCCCTACAGCATACTCTCTAACTAGAGCATTCCTGTCATACCACATCTTTTTCTGTTGTTGGGCTTCTGCCAGGTTGTCCTGGGCCAACCCCATGAGTTCCCTGAGCCTTGTCCTGAGGTTAGGACATATGCCACAACAGACTCCTTGTGAGACTCGCACTCACCTTCCCACTCATCTCGAATTAAATCTAGTGGTCCCCTCACCCTATGTCCATACAGCAACTCAAAGGGTGAAAAACCTGTGGATTCCTGTGAAACTTTTCTGTAAGTAAACAACAGATGAGGCAAATATTTGTCCCACTCCCTCTTAAACTGATCTGCAAATGCCCGTAGCATGGACTTGATTGTAGAGTTTAACCTCTCAACAAGACCATTAGTCTGGGGATGGTAGGGGGTGGTTTTCATATGCTTCGCCCCACAGGACGTCCACAGACAAGCCAGCAGGTCTGACATGAAATTGGCACCTCTGTTAGTCAGTATTTCCTTTTGGGAAACCCACCTTGCTGAAAATCTCTCAAAGTATTTGCCACCTTCTCTGCCTCAATGAAGGACAAAGCCACTGCCACAGGGTATTGTGTAGTATAATCCACTACCACTAGGATATACTTTTTCCCCTGTGGAACTTAGGGTACTCAGAGGACCCACAATATCCATAGCTACCCTCGGAAATGGCTCCTCAATCACAGGCAAAGGCATCAGAGGAGCTCTCACCTTGTCTTCTGCCTTGCCTACCTTTTGGCACTGCTCACAGATCCTGCAGTACCCTGTTACATCTCTGGAAATTCCAGGCCAGTAGAAGTTCTGCATAATATGCCTCTTCATATGTTTTATGCCCATATGACCTGCGAAGGGAATATCATGGGTTATGGCTAGAAGCGCCAGACAGTAGGCTCTAGGCACTACCATCTTCTGTACTCTCTCACCTTCTAGCCCTCCCTCAGGGGTCCACTCTCTGTATAGTAATGCTTTGTCCCAGTACACAGATTCCCTCTTTCCTTGAGAATCAGGTGCCTCCCTAGCTACCTGCCTCAGGCCTTGCAGTTTAGGGTCTGAGAGCTGAGCCTGTCTCAACTCTCTCCTTGTAACCCTACCCAGCTCCCCTTCCACAGGAAGTCTGGCATCCCCTGACAGTGGTGCCTCACTGTCAGCCTGGGTACTACTACTTACCTCTACCTTTGCAGTCCCTCTGTCCAAGGGAACATAAGTATCCACAAGCAGCTGTGGTTCCCCTTCAGTCTCACTGCTACAGCGTAGCTCACTCCCTGAAGTAACAACCTCAGCAGTCCTGGCTGCAAGTATGCAGTCTGTCTGTGTCTCCCCCAGGCTACCAGACCCACATGCTTGTCTCCTAGCCTGACTGCGTGTAACTGCATAAGCACATGGTACTGCCGCATCCAAATCCTTCCCTATCAGGACATCTGCAGGATGGTAGTTCGGTACCCCTGTTGTCTCAAGACAACCTACTAATGGCATTTTGTCTTTCCCACTTACTGGCTCTCTCACCTTTTGTTCCTCACCTTGCCTCTGTGGACATATGTATGCCACATGGCCCCACTGGTTGAATTCAAAACATTTAACCCTAGTTCCTGGACATGTACCTGGACTAGTGGCTTCCCCGGCTACTGGCAGATTCTGTTGTAGCAGTCTATGCTGCCCACCATGGTTTCCTTTACACCCATGAGCAGTACTGGGGGTCCCCTTCCTGTGCAGGGCTGTCCTGCTTGCCAGGTATAGGTCTCCCTTCATCCCCAACTCATTTGAAGTGGCACACTGTCTATCAGCTAACCAGATCCTCATGGCTTCAGGCAAAGTTCTAAGGGCATGTTCCCTCACCAAAAGGTCTGCCAGCCCTTCAAAAGTGGTGACCTGACATCCACTCACCCATCTATGGAAATAAGTGCTCAGTTCAGCAACATATTCACACACTTTCATCTGTCTTGTGTCTATGCTCACAAAACATTTTCCTATACATTTCAGGTGTTAGCTTAAACAGTTCTAAAAGACATTTCTTTACAGCAGTATAATCAAAACATGCAACGTTATACATTTTAGATAAAAAAATTACAGAGTAACCATGGAGTAAGGGGGTCAGAAACCGTACCCAGAGCCCTTGATCAACTTCATACTGTTTACATACTCTCTCAAGCACATGAATGAAACTATCAAAATTATCGCCCTCTTTAATCTGTGGAAGAAATTTACTGACCTTTTGTGCTTCTGGAGTCCAGTTACTCCCTTCCCCATTAACTCCATGACTCTGGCGAAGAGTCAGCATCTCTTTCTCATGCTGCCTCTGCCTCTCTTGTTCCTCAGCTTGCAGATGCAACAGTTTCTCATTCTCCTCAGCCTGCAAACATCGCAGTCTCTCATTTGCTTCTAATTCCACATGCCTGGCATCCAAATCAAGTCTCTTTAGCTCCAACTGGATTTTTAACTCCACTGCAGAAAGGTTGAGCTGCCTATTCTCCGAGGGAATTATATCTCCACTGCCAGTCTGATTGTCCTCCTGGTTGCTGTTTTCTGATGCAGCTGTAACCAAGGCTGCAATCAGGTCTGTCTTAATCAGGTTTCCATGCACCAGTCGCCCAGCCTGGCACATCTCCGCCAGCTGGCTCCTTGTCAGCTTTCCATACTTCTCTGCTGACATGATGCCTGCTCACCCTGACTAACTAAGCTAACAAAAGAAATAAAACAATTGTGATCTGAACTCTGAGTATTCACTGCATCACTGTTTTAGAGTACAAAACACCTTCAAAGCTCACTGTACACAACCTACAGGATTCACTCTACCCACACCACTACAAGCCAATTAGTATTTGCCAACTAATTAATATATGATGTGGAAATACCACCTCTGCCAAACAATTAATATGTGAGGATATCCCAACCACTGCCACCAACTAATATGTGAGGTGGATATCCCAACCACTGCCACCAATTAATATGTGATGCCTGTACCCTAGCCCAGCAATCAAGGAGCCTCAATCCTTACCACTGACACCAAACAGGGAATCTCATAAATGAGGAAAGGATAACAAATATACACAGTAAGTGCTATTTCCCTTAAGAGCACAGAGACATCACAGTCAGTCCGGGGTTGGTCGCTCCCTTGCTCCCCAGGTCCCCAGTAAGACTCCCCACTGGCACAGCTATAGGGTCCAGATATCAGCCTAGTGGGCAAGCTAAAACCTCTAGCACCCTCTCTGTTCAACCAGTGCTCTGTGTCCCTGCCTAGGAAGCTGACACACACACACGTGCACTTTGAAATAAGAGTTTATACAACCACACAGACACTCCTGGGGAAGGCTGGCACAGTTTCTCCCTCTGTGCCCCTTTCTCTCAGACTATATGATAGTTCCACTTGCCACCACCCACTAATACTTATCAGCTACTCAAAGGCCCTTAAAAGGGTGTCCAGTTATTACTGTGCAATATTATTATCCAATTGGTAGTACAGCCCAGGGCTAAAGCTATAGGAGTAGCTTTGTACAATTTTACCAAAGGCATACAAGTACTCTAAAGAGCTTAACTTATCTCTACACAAACCAGCCACAGTTAAAAGGGTTTTAAAATATTTAATAATGAATAATTAAAACCACAAGACAATACTTTCTACTACACAGTGCTAGTCAAAAGTTCAGAGATCACACAGAAATACTTAAAATAAATCAGCAGTACAGTTCTGAGATAAGTACTTGAACTGATGAAACAAAACAACAAACCAACCAGTGGAAACGAAACAGACCAAACCACAGGATACCGCACAGGCTGTTTTAATGAAAATATCAGTAAGAGCTTTCAGTGGATGAAAATAACTCCACCTTCCTCAGACTAAGACATTTTCACGTGTAAAAACATTGATTAAATATAAATTTGAAAAACACTTGCCCAATGAAATACCTTCAAATCCGTAAATACATCCTGCTTTTTAAAAACACAGTATCTTATTTAACTGAGCATCTCATATTACCAAAACAATCGCACTATGATTTTCATAAGAAATAGAAGTGCAATATATATGTTTAAATATATATAGATACAAATATGAATACAAATATAAATTATATTGTATGACCAGCATTCACTAAATAAAACCATGTTTGTAGACCTGGATGTAAACTATCTTAAAAACTAAATGTGAACTATCTTAAAAAACCTTTTCATATTGATGGTGCTGTTATTATTTGCTTTAACCACCAATTGTGTTTTTTCTGTATTTAATAATTTTTGCTTAAAAAGGTTTTTGGACTCCGTAAAACATCCATGTATTGAATAGACAGACAATGACAATTGACTCACGTCATATAAACTATTATGTTTTACATAAACCAAAAAACATTTACCATTTTCACTTTATCCCATCCTTTTTTTTATGTTAATACATAAACCAACAGTACTGTTTAAAAGTAAAATCTCATAACTCTGAGTGATTACACTCAGGTATAGAGAAATGACTAGGTCTGAAAGTGAACTTCAACTTTCACTTAATGTGGAATATGTTATTCTATTCCGTTCTTTTTGTTCTTTTTATTCATTTTATTCTTTCTACATATTCCACATTAAGTGAAAGTTGAAGTTCACTTTCAGACCTAGTCATTTCTCTATACCTGAGTGTAATCACTCAGAGTTATGAGATTTTACTTTTAAACAGTACTGTTGGTTTATGTATTAACATAAAAAAAAGGATGGGATAAAGTGAAAATGGTAAATGTTTTTTGGTTTATGTAAAACATAATAGTTTATATGACGTGAGTCAATTGTCATTGTCTGTCTATTCAATACATGGATGATTTATGGAGTCCAAAAACCTTTTTAAGCAAAAATTATTAAATACACAAAAAGCACAATTGGTGGTTAAAGCAAATAACAACAGCACCATCAATATGAAAAGGTTTTTTAAGATAGTTCACATTTAGTTTTTAAGATAGTTTACATCCAGGTCTACAAACATGGTTTTATTTAGTGAATGCTGGTCATACAATATAATTTATATTTGTATTCATATTTGTATTTATATTTGTATCTATATATATTTAAACATATATATTGCACTTCTATTTCTTATGAAAATCATAGTGCAATTGTTTTGGTAGTATGAGATGCTCAGTTAAATAAGATACTGTGTTTTTAAAAAGCAGGATGTATTTACGGATTTGAAGGTATTTCATTGAGCAAGTGTTTTTCAAATTTATATTTAATCAATGTTTTTACACGTGAAAATGTCTTAGTCTGAGGAAGGTGGAGTTATTTTCATCCACCGAAAGCGCTTACTGATATTTTCATTAAAACAGCAGTACAGTTCTGACATCACAGAAAAACACTTAGTCTAAACTTTATAGCTTCTAGCTGTCTACAAGAAAACACACTTCTAAAATAACTTACATGTGAGCAAGAGGCAGTGCTGTGACTTGGATGTCAAGACAAAAATGCTTAATGCCTTCTGATTCTCCCTGTTTAAATTGCTATTGCAGTTTTGATAAACATTACATCATCTCTTACACTTAGAGCTATAAAGGATATTCCACATGTAAATTCTAGTAATTATTCCTTAAGTTAAAACAATAGGCAGGATGCTTACTCCAGACTCATTGACTCCAAATTCTAACTTGAAAGGAACAGACATAAAGTAATTTTAATTTCAAAGGACCAACAAGAAATGCTTGTCTTAGCTTTCTTTACAGCAGAGGACAATGTTGCCACATTGTTTTAAGGTCAACATTTCACAGTATTTACAAATGATAGAAATGTCTGCACAATTCTATCTGGCTAGGCTGGCAGCTTTCACCCATCTCTACCATTCTTCACACCCCCCCCCCCCGGAGAACTCAAGCTAGTTTTTCAAGTGACCCTTGAGAAATGGCGCTTGGGAGGGTTAAGTCTATCTGAGTATACCTACCCCATTCCCTGTCTTGAGATCCCATCTGCATTCACATTGCTACTTTCACTGCGGTGCTGCACTGACATATCATATGCTTGCAACCCTAGGCTCCATCTTAGCAACTTGGCATTTTGCTGGCTGGCTCTGTTTAACCATCTTAGGGGGTTGTGATCTGTCATAACAGTGAATTTCCTTCCATACAGATAAGGCTGAAGTTTTTGCAGTGCCCATACTATGGCTAGACATTCCTTCTCTATAGCTGCATAGCATTCCTCCCTGGGTTGGAGCCTATGACTGAGATAAACCACTGGGTGCTCTTCCCCCTCTGAAGAAATCTGGCTAAGTACAGCCCTCACCCCATGGTTTGAAGCATCCACCTGCACAACAAATTATTTGCTGTAATCTGGACTGGCTAACACAGGGGGTCCTCCCAAAGCTACTTTAAGCTTCTGGAATGCCTGCTCACATGCTAGGCTCCACACTACCTTATCTGGCCTGTTCTTCCTTGTCAGGTCTGTGAGGGGAGCAGCTATGGTACTATAACTGGGGACGAACTTTCTGTAGTACCCTGCTGTCCCTAAAAATGCCCTCACCTGCTTTTTAGTAACAGATGCAGGCCATGCCTGAATAGCTTCCACTTTGGCAGGTTCTGGCCTTATCTTACCACTCCCCACTCTATGTCCTAGGTAGGAGACCTCTGCCATGCCCACCTGACATTTGCTTGGCTTAATGGTCAACCCTGCCCTCTGTAGTCTGCCCAGCACCTCCCTGACATGCTGAAGGTGCTCTGGCCAGGAATGGCTGTAGATGACAATATCATCAAGGTAAGCAAAGGCAAACCCTCCTGCTCATGCTAGGATATAATCTACCAGCCTCTGGAAAGTTACTGGGGCATTCTTCATCCCAAAGGGCATCTTTGTGAACTCATACAAGCCAAAATGAGTCACAAAGGCTGACTTGTCTCTAGCACTGAGAGTCAAGGGCACCTGCCAGTAACTTTTGGTAAGATCAATGGTTTGCAAGATACTTAGCCCCACCCAGCTGCTCTAGGGACTCATCTGTTCTAGGCATGGGGTAAGCATCCGACTCTGTGTGACTATTTAATTTCCTGTAGTCCACACAGAACCTGGTGATGCCATCCTTCTTTAGCACCAGCATCACTGGGGAGGCCCAGGGACTATTGGACTCTTGAATCACCCCTAGTTCCAACATCTCCTGTACCTCCTCCCTCAGAGTCTGTTTGAATCTCTCAGGCACCCTATAAGGGGCCTTCCTAATAGGCCTTTGGGGTCCTGTATCCACCTGGTGCAGCACCAGGTGGGTGCACCCTGGTTTCCCAGTCAACATGTCCCCAAATTCCTGCAACACTGCTTAGATTTCTCAAACCTGGGGAGGAGATAGCTGCTGGGACATTGCTACCCCGAGTCTCACTGAGGAGATCAGTCCCCATATCTCCCTCGACTCCTCCTGCAATCCACTGCAAATGCTCAGCACAAGGGCCTCCCTACCATGGTAAGGTTTCATCATGTTAATATGGTACAATTTGTGCCCCTGCAGTCTGCCTAGCAGTTCCACCATGTAGTTAACATCACTTACCTTTCCTACCACCTTGTAGGGACCCTCCCAAGCTGCTTGCAGCTTGTTGTGTCTGACAGGAATGAGAACCATTACCTGCTGCCCTACAGCATACTCTCTAACTAGAGCATTCCTGTCATACCACACCTTTTTCTGTTGTTGGGCTTCTGCCAGGTTCTCCTGGGCCAAGCCCATGAGTTCCCTGAGCCTTGTCCTGAGGTTTAGGATGTATGCCACAACAGACTCCTTGTGAGACTCGCACTCACCTTCCCACTCATCTCAAATTAAATCTAGAGGTCCCCTCACCCTATGCCCATACAGCAACTCAAAGGGTGAAAACCTGTGGATTCCTGGGGAACTTCTCTGTAAGCAAACAACAGATGGGGCAAATATTTGTCCAACTCCCTCTTAAACTGATCTGCAAATGCCCATAGCGTGGACTTGATTGTAGAGTTTAACCTCTCAACAAGACCATTAGTCTGGGGATGGTAGGGGGTGGTCTTCATGTGCTTCACCCGCAGGACTTCCACAGACAAGCCAGCAGGTCTGACATGAAATTGGCACCTCTGTCAGTCAGTATTTCCTTTTGGGAAACCTACCCTACTGAAAATCTCTAACAGAGCATTTGCCACCTTCTCTGCCTCAATTGAGGACAAAGCCACTGCCACAGGGTATTGTGTAGTATAATCCACTACCACTAGGATATACTGTTTCCCTGTGGAACTTGGGGTACTCAGAGGACCCACAATATCCATAGCTACCCTCTGAAATTGCTCCTCAATCACAGGCAAAGGCATCAAAGGAGCTCTCACCTTGTCTCCTGCCTTGCCTACCTTTTGGCATTGCTCACGGGTCCTGCAGTACCCTGTTACATCTCTGGAAATTCCAGGCCAGTAGAAGTTCTGCATAATACACCTCTTTGTACATTTTATGCCCATATGACCTGCAAAGGGAATTTCATGGGTTATGGCTAGAAGCGCCAGACGGTAGGCTCTAGGCACTACCAACTGCTGTACTCTCTCACCTTGTAGCCTTCCCTCAGGGGTCCACTCTCTTTATAGTAACCCTTTGTATCAGTGCACAGATTCCCTCTTTCCTTGAGAATCAGGTGCCTCCCTAGCTACCTGCCTCAGGCCTTGCAGTTTATGGTCTGAGAGCTGAGCCTGTCTCAACTCTCTCCTTGTAATCCTTCCCAGCTCCCCTTCCACAGGAAGTCTGGCATCCCCTGACAGTGGTGCCTCACTGTCGGCCTGGGTACTACTGCTTACTTCTACCTTTGCAGTCCCTCTGTCCAAGGGAACATCAGTATCCACAAGCAGCTGTGGCTCCCCTTCAGTCTCACTGCTACAGTGTAGCTCACTCCCTGAAGTAAAAACCTCAGCAGTCCGGGCTGCAAGTATGCAGTCTGTCTGGGTCTTCCCCAGGCTACCAGACCCACATGCTTGTCTCCTAGCCTGACTGTGTGTAATTGCATAAGCACATGGTACTGCCTCATCCAAATCCTTCCCTATCAGGACATCTGCAGGATGGTAGTTCGGTACCCCTGTTGTCTCAAGACAACCCACTAATGGCATTTTGTCTTTCCCACTTACTGGCTTTCACATCTTTTGTTCCCCACCTTGCCTCTGTGGACATCTGTATGCCAGATGGCCCCACTGGTTGCATTCAAAACATTTAACCCTAGTTCCTGGATGTGTACCTAGACTAGTGGCTTCCCATGCTACTGGCAGATTCTGTTGTAGCAGTCTATGCTGGCCACCATGGGTTCCTTTAGACCCATGAGCAGTGCTTGGGGTCCCCGTCCCATGCAGGGCTGTCCTGCTTGCCAGGTATAGGTCTCCCTTCTTCCCCAACTCATCTGAAGTAGCACATTGTCTATCAGCTAACCAGATCCTCATGGCTTCAGGCAAAGTGCTAAGGGCTTGTTCCCTCACCAGAAGATCTGCCAGCCCTTCAGAAGTGGTAACCTGACATCCACTCACCCACCTATGGAAATAAGTGCTCAATTCAGCAACATATTCACACACACTTTCATCTGCCTTGTGTCTATGCTCACAAAACTTTTTCCTATACGTTTCACGTGTTAGCTTAAACAGTTCTAAAAGACATTTCTTTACAGCAGTATAATTAAAACATGCAAAGTTAGACATTTTAGATAAAACAATTACAGCGTAACCATGGAGTAAGGGGGTCAGGAACCGTACCCAGAGCCCTTGGTCAACTTCATACTGTTTACATACCCTCTCAAGCATATGAATGAAACTATCAAAATTATCCCCCTCTTTAAAATGTGGAAGAAATTTACTGACCTTTTGTGCTTCTGGGGTCCAGTTACTCCCTTTCCCATTACCTCCATGACTCTGGCGAAGAGTCAGCATCTCTTTCTCATGCTGCCTCTGCCTCTCTTGTTCCTCAGCTTGCAGACGCAACAGTTTCTCATTCTCCTCAGCCTGCAAACATCACAGTCTCTCATTTACTTCTAATTCCACATGCCTGGCATCCAAATCAAGTCTCTTTAGCTCCAACTTGATTTTTAAGTCCACTGCAGAAAGGTTGAGCTGTCCATCCTCCGAGGGAATTATATCTCCACTGCCAGTCTGATTGTCCTCCTGGTTGCTGTTTTCTGATGCAGCTGTAACCAAGGCTGCAATCAGGTCTGTCTTAGTCAGGTTTCCATGCACCAGTCACCCAGCCTGGCACATCTCCGCCAGCTGGCTCCTTGTCAGCTTTCCATACTTCTCTGCTGACATGATGCCTGCTCACCCTGACTAACTAAGCTAACAAAAGAAATAAAACAATTGTGATCTGAACTCTGAGTATTCACTGCATCACTATTTTAGAGTACAAAACACCTTCAAAGCTCACTGTACACAACCTATAGGATTCACTCTACCCACACCACTACAAGCCAATTAGTATTTGCCAACTAATTAATATATGATGTGGATATACCACCTCTGCCAAACAATTAATATGTGAGGATATCCCAACCAGTGCCATCAACTAATATGTGAGGTGGCTATCCCAACCACTGCCACCAATTAATATGTGATGCCTGTACCCTAGCCCAGCAATCAAGGAGCCTCAATCCTCACCACTGACACCAAACAGGGAATCTCATAAATGAGGAAAGGATAACAAATACACACAGTAAGTGCTATTTCCCTTAAGAGCACAGAGACATCACAGTCAGTCGCTCCCTTGCTCCCCAGGTCCCCAGTAAGACTCCCCACTGGCACAGCTATAGGGTCCAGATCTCAGCCTAGTGGGCAAGCTAAAACTTCTAGCACCCTCTCTGTCCAACCAGTGCTCTGTGTCCCTGCCTAGGAAGCTGACACACACACACGTGCACTTTGAAATAAGAGTTTATACAACCACACAGACACTCCTGGGGAAGGCTGGCACAGTTTCGCCATCTGTGCCACTTTTTATCAGACTATATGATAGTTCCAATTGCCACCACCCACTAATACTTATCAGCTACTCAAAGACACTTAAAACGGTGTCCAATTATTACTGTGCAATATTATTATCCAATTGGTAGTATAGCCCAGGGCTAAAGCTATAGGAATGGCTTTGTACAATTTTACCAAAGGCATACAAGTACTCTAAAGAGCTTAACTTATCTCTACACAAACCAGCCACAGTTAAAAGAGTTTTAAAATATTTAATAATAAATAATTAAAACCACAAGACAATACTTTCTACTATACAGTGCTAGTCAAAAGTTCAGAGATCACACAGAAATACTTAAAATAAATCAGTAGTACAGTTCTGACATCACAGAAAAACACTTAGTCTAAACTTTATAGCTTCTAGCTATCTACAAGAAAACACACTTCTAAAATAACTTACATGTGAGCAAGAGGCAGTGCTGTGAGTTGGATGTCAAGACAAAAATGCTTAATGCCTTCTGATTCTCTCTGTTTAAATTGCTATTGCAGTTCTGATAAATATTACATCATCTCTTTTACACTTTCCTGGAGTTCCCAGGCTGACAGAAACTGCATTTACATTCTTTTACACTTAGAGCAATAAAGGACATTCCACATGTAAATTCTAGTAATTATTCCTTAAGTTAAAACAATTGTCAGGATGCTTACTTCAGACTCATCGACTCCAAATTCTAACTTCAAAGGAACAGACATAAAGGTATTTTAATTTCAAAGGACCAACAAGAAATGATTGACTTAGCTTTCTTTACAGCAGAGGGCAATGTTGCCACATTGTTTTAAGTTCAACATTTCACAATATGTACAAATGATAGAATTATCTGCACAATTGTATCTGCCTAGGCTGGCAGCCTTCACCCATCTCTACCAGTCTTCACAGGGGCAATAGGTGCTGATTGTGGAAATAGGGTAAGAACTTGTCTAGGCTTGTAAGGGCCGTAGGACCATTAAACTAGTAACTTCATATGATCCTATGATCCTATGTTTTCTTGCTTCTTTCAATACCTGCTGCACTCCCTCATGGAACAACTGCCTAAAAGGTATCAAGATATAATCATCCAGGCTGTCAGTAGCAATTCCTCTAAGTCGGGCTGCACCAATCACTCTTGACACTGTATGAGCAGATCCAGAGAGTTAGAAAGCTTGTGGTAATTGCCCTTGGTCAATTCCATTAAAAGAGAGAACCAACTTTGCCTGGGCCAAATCACCACTATGATCTTTGGTAATTCTTTCTGAATTTTCAGAAGTACTTTGTGCATTGGTGGAAAAGGTGGAACTGCATGAAGGAACATTCCTATCTGAGGGAATGAGAATGTTTTTGCTCTCCAAGCAAGGATGTCTCAAGCAGAATTTTACTGTCTCGTTTGAACTATTTAAAGTATTCCCCACATCTGGGCAAAATCCAGGCAGACTTCTGTACTGAGTTCCTGCTTGTGAGGGTCCATCCAGGATCTACTAAATCTGTCTGCCACTATGTTTTCACTGACAGGATGCATGAGATCTGAACCATCACAGAATGCTGTAAGGAGAGCTCTCTGGCCATATCTGCCAACTGACAAATATGGTGTGACCTTGTACTCTTGTTTGCTTAGGTACCACATGACTGAGGTGTTGACTGTGACCAATAAAAAAGGACTTGTTGACCATAAGTGGTGAAGATGTTTTAAGGTCTATATCACTCCCAACATTTCTTTGATGTTTATGTGCTTTGTAGTGTCCGAAGAACCTTATTTTCCTTGCACTTGAAGACTCCTATATAAAGTCCATCACTATTACCTGTAAGTCTAAGGGCTGCAGGTGCTGGGTTCAATCATTTTTTTATGTACCATTGAATCTTTCTTGTGTGGAGACTAGCCAGTGGTGTCTAGCGGATCAATGATGACATGAGGCCTAGAAGTTTGAGCAACTCTCTTCTGGAGGCAGCTTCTTAAAGAGAGAAATCCCTGAAAATGTTCTGAAAAGTCAATACATTGTCTTCAGGTAGAAAGCCCATATTTTTTCTGTGTCTCTCTTATACCCCAGGAAGACAATTCTTCATGAGGGTGTGAGAAAAGACTTTTGAAAGTTCAACTAGAATTTGGGAATAATTGGAATGTGATGATAAGTATCCTTCAGATGTAAGTCACCAAAAAACTGTCTGGAACAAGGGTAGGACCATCTGCAGGGTGATCATTTTGAGTTTGGGTTCTTTCAGAAAGATATTTAGATACTCCAAACACTCGTCTTCATGATATATCCTTTGTAGGCACCAAAAAGATTCTGGTGTAAAATCCTTTTCCTTTTTTGTGGCACAGGAACTAGTTCAATAACCCCTGCTTGCAACTTGTGAAGGAGTACCAAGACAGAATAGATGTGTCTGGTCTGGCAGAATTCCCCTGAAGGGAGAAGAATTTTTTCCCACACCCAGCAATATCCTCACTAAATTATTTACAGTACCCACTTGTCTGAGACTATTTGTAGCTTTTCAGTGATGTCATTTTTAGGTAATTATCTGTTTCGCTGTTTTCCATTTGATAATTCTCCATCCGAGTTTTTTCATTTTTCGGTAGCCAAACATAAACCCAGAAAACACCATCCAGAATAAGACACATGCAATATTAATGGCTGACTAAGGGCAGTGATAATAGGAAATAGTTTATAAACTAAGTCTCTACACAGCAAATAGGGCTAAAGTTTGAGGATATAGCAGAACAATTTAACTTGTGTTAAGCCTTGTTTTGCAAATTGCACAGTTTAATAAACAACAGCACACACAATCACAGTACCAAGTAAAATTGTCTTGTCTAAATACTAGCAAAAATTAAATGCATGCCCTTAAATAAAAAAAACAACCTTTTATAAGAGCATAAATAAGCATTTAGTTAGAGATTCCCTTCCCAGAGATGAAAAAATCTCAACATTAATGCAAATAAATTAATTTGCAATAAAATTACGATTTAAAAATAAAAAAGAGCTATAGGAGTGTTAAATCAAAAGTAAATATCATAAAAATAAATAAATGTGTGAAAAATGCAATTTTTTTGTCAGAACTTCAAAATAAAGAAGACAACAGAAACAACAGGAACTGCACAATGCAGTCCCTTGTGTTCATCTAACACCACAGAACTTCATTTTACCAGTACAAGAAATAAGGCACTTTGGAAAAGAGCTATAACTGCTTAAAAGCAGTACTAAGCATACAAACAACACAGTAGCAAGATAGATTTCCCAGAGGAATTAATACACATAGTAAACAGAAAATATGTTAAAATAAAAGTTAGCACACACGAAAGACTACATCTGAGTATGGAAGCTGTAATCCATCAGTGCAGGCTGCCGAAGAGATTCAACTGTGTGAGTCATACAGCTGGTAAAAGATTGAATAACTGACTTTCTGTGATGGGGAAGGCTTCCCCTGATGGGAGGAGCTTATCCACCCCTTATCACTTTGCCATCGCTTATCACATGAGAGTAAAAGGAGGGGATTCTGAACTTTGTAAAGCTGCCAGGCACAGAGCCCATATGTCACTGAAGCAGAGTGAATGATGAGCATCATTATTTATTCTACAGAAGTATGATCTAAAAATTATATACAGACCAGGAAAACTACATCACATAAGGGATATGTTGAGTAGAGCATATTTACAAATGAAGCATGAAGAGTAGCAAGCAGAAGAATTACAGATACAGATTCTTTGGGTAGTACAGCAGTTACCAATAACATGAAAATATAAAGAAAAGTGCAATGATACAGATTAAGAAATACCACTTTTAAAAAGTATTACAGTGAAAAGTTAGCAAAAGCAAAAACTATCAGTAAAGAATGTCATTCGATCTTGTTTTTCTTTCAATGAAGCAATAATTAGCATCCATCCAGTGGTTAATGGTCAAATCTGACAGGAAAAAAATTCATAACAAATTGAAAAAATAAATGCTTGACAGGACACATGACTCACATCTGAGAGTAGGAAGCTACAAAGAAGGAGAAAAAATAAAATGCTTAGGCCAGGAATATTAAGTCAAATAGAATAAGCAGCACAGAGCTGTGTTATATGCAAAACATACCACAAAAATGTTCCAAATAAAGAAAGACAAGTTAGTATAACAGTTACAGATCATCCATGGAGTAAATTGGGTACAGACTTTTTTCCATTTCAGAGAAACCATGTATTTTATAAATGTGCATTACTGTTCTAAGTTCCCAGAAATAGTAAGACTTACATACATATCAAGTGAAAATGCAAGTATAATTAATGTACAGCATTCTATATTCTGGACAAAAAACTCATATCAGAAGTTCATAAGCTATTTATGTGAATGGGAATTCATACACATAAGTTCCAGTCCTCATTATCCACAATCCAATGGGCAAGTGGACAGAATTATCCAAACAGCAAGTACCACTTGAAAAAGAGTTATATCAAAAGCTATCGGTAGTGTCATCTTACATTTTTTGAGTACAGCAATATTTCACTGCAAGAATTCAGTCATTCAAAAGCTTAACTGTTGATGAATGGTAGGCTGAAAAAGTGATGCTCTACATCACTAATCTCTTTCTATAAATATAAAAGTAAAGAAATGCTAGAAAGAAATCAGTAGGGACAAAATATGGCTATGATAGAACTTGCAGAATAGTAACAAACGTACAGGTTCAAGACAAAAAGCCATAACAATGGGTATAGCCTGAAGTATAAGAAAATGAAAATACATCAATGTTAATGTTCAAAGGAAAAAATGCAATCAAATGTGTCACAACCAGTCTGTTCAAAATAGCTAGTAAAAAATCAGATAGTCAGTAACAGAGAGAGACAGAGATAGAGACAGAGATGCCCCTAAGAGTTGACCTAGTTGTTTAGGATTTAGGAACTTATATGCACAGTGACCAAACTTTTGGCCAAGAAGGTCCTTCCATATTGCACAGCTTATAAACAAAGGTATTGTATCTAGATATAGGGATGTCATCATCCTCCTTTACTCTGCCCTCATTAGGCCACTCATTGAATATAACGCCCCCTTCAGTATGTATCTGACCAGACACATGCTTTAACTAGAATGCCCACAGAGACAGCTTACTAAAAGGATACAAGGCCTAGACAACATGTTCTATATGGACCGACAAAGCCTTAACACTATTCTGTAGATTGCAAAGAGGTGAGCTGTGTCTGGCATACAAGCCATCATCCAACCCAATACTGATGGATTTATTGCACATCAGAAAGTATGTCACATTGTATCAGAAATACTCTGTCCAGAATCTAAAGCTCTTCTAAAACATCAACAGAATAGTTTGGAGAGATAATTATATCTCACAGAGGTTACCACTGCTGTGGAACAAACTCCTCATCCACATAAAATAAAGTTCATCCCTGTACATATTCAAGCACAATCTAGATCTATGGATGAGAAACAGAAAATTTACTCCAGGACTGCCCCCTATAGTTCTAACGGCCAATCTATAACCAAATGTGTTATTTCAAGCACAAAAATGAAAACTGGCTAGGCTTAAAATGGCCAACAAGGGCAGCTAACCGTGTACTTACTTATGAACCTACGAAAGAATCCTGAAGTCATGTCCCAAATAAAGCTGCTTTACTACAAAACTGCTCCAAATAGAAGAACAGAAGTCCAATTAAGTAGTCTGTTAATTCTTGTGGTATGAAAGACCAATGGAAAAAAAGAGAGAGATTAAATCAGCAGGAAAAGGAGAGCAGTATTACTGGAACTGAATTCATCCTCAAGTCTTGGTGAGTATCTTTACATAATGGACCCTGTTTTTACAAAATCACACAAGCACAACACTGATATATCAGCTGTATTTTATATGTCATCCTTGTTAATATCATTTTGGAGCAGAAAGGTAGAATAAAACATGAAGAAGACTAAGTGCATAGGTCCCAAGATACAAAAATGCCCAGTTCTGGTGTACACACTGGTGCCAGGACAGAAAAAAAGGACATGGAAATATTCCTACCACAGAGTTAGAATGGGTTCATGGGGAGAATTCATTGCTCCTCATTCCTGTGGTAGAAGGAAGTAGCAGTCCACAAAAAAAAAAAAAAAAAAAATTGGCAGGACACAAAAAAGGCATACAGATGACAAAGTGTACTACTGAAGATAAGGAAGAAAATATTTCCAGATAGAGGATATAGAAAGAAATTAGAGGAAAGAAAATACTTCCACAAGAAAACCTGATAAAAGCTACAAATAAAAATGTATATTCCTTAAAACAACAGATCAATGAAAAACATTATATAGAAGAAGAAGAAACTCTGGGCTGCCTAGAAAAAAGAGTGACAGAGGAAGTGAGAAAATATAAATAACAAAAAACAGAGGTTTTTCAAATGTCTAGAAAAAATAGTCGAGAAAGAAGAAAATATATGGTATGGTACAACATTTATGCAAAGGAGAAAGCCACACTGATGAGTGCAAAAAATGCAGCTACAAAAATATTTCAAGAGAAATAAAGGCAAAGGCAACCAAATATAAACAATTCCACAACACAATAATATGATTGCAAAGGGGGGTTGTAGAAAAGAAGATTAAGTGAGGTAGAAACTAAAGAAATGAACATTGAAATGATGGACTACCAGAGAAATGAATGGTTTAGTGTGGAAACTTCAGCACAGGCAGTGTCACAACATTATAGCCTAATGAATTCTCAGAGAGAGGCGCAGCAGGTAGAACAGAAAGTATCTAAAGAGGATTTGCCACAGGGTAATGTTCTGGAGCCTCCAGTAGGAGACTTGCATTAATATTGAGTTGAACTTGCACAGCAAGGGAAGGAGCAGGAAACAGTGGGAACTCTGACAAAGGTAATGTTGCAGCATGATGGACCAATGAGTCTCCATATGGAGGAGTACCAGATGAAGCAGGATGCATCTGAAGAGGATATGTCACAGGAAGATGTTCTGGAACTTTATGTAGCCTTTATGTAGAAGACTCACAGGAAACAGCAAAGAAGTTGCTGTAAATTCAGAAGAAAATGATCTAAGGGAAGACCTGCTTGATTTAATAGAGATGAATAATATAGATGAAGGGCATACATTACAGAAAGTAAATAAGGCTCAAAATATTAGAAAATTGGTGAAACAGATTAACACAGTAATCAGGGTTATTAAGGCAAATTCATATGATACAATAGAAATAAATTGGATAAATTACTATGTAGCCAAATGAATATCTGATAAACTGTTACCAGAAAATGTACAATAACAAAGGAAAGGAGGAAAACAAGTAGAATGCCACCATGGAAGCATCAAATAGAGAAAACTATAAAGCAATTAAGTAAAGAAAGAGTTCTGTTAGAAAAATACAGAAAAGAAAACAGATAATCAGAAAGACAGACATGGTAAAAGCAATGCACATCATCAAACAGAGCAGGATTTATCATACACTATTTCTAATAAACTAAAAATATCAGCAAAAACAGAAAAACTTAGAAGGTATGCACATACATGTAAAGGAAAAGTACAAAATAAGCAATTCACTGACGGCTCAAAAAGACTTAATAGAGAATTGAGGAACAAGGCAAAAGGAAAAGAAATATCCTCAAAAAGAAGAAATGGGTATATCTTAGAGAAGTATGTATAAAGGTTTTGCTGAACATAGCAAAGTTGCCGAATGGATAGAAGAATTAAAAGAAAGCAAAAGGAAATTTAATATGGAGGATGCAAAATGAGATGACGCAGCAGTCAGGGAAACTGAGACAAAATTAAGAAAAGTTCCTATATGGAAAAATTCAGGCCGTCATAGTACCTAGCTTCTAGCTAAAGGTATTAACATCTTTACACAAAGATATATCACTGAGTAAGAATTACTTATATGTGCATCCTAAACAGACACCAGCCTGACTAACAACTGGAAAAATGATACTCCTTCTTAAGGGTGAACCTGCAAGCCATTCTAAGAACGATGGACGATTAACTCACCTTCCGACAATTAACAGATAACATACTGAAACTGATGCAGTTAAGAGTTCATAGACATTAAAAAAAATCAATTATGGCAATAGAAAAATTGTAATAAAAGAAAATGATATGGAACAAGGGATTATTTGCTGCTAAACAATGCCATAACAGAGAGCTATAAAAGGGGAAGAATCTAAGCATGGCACAGATAGATTACTCAAAACCATTTGACAGCATCCACATTTATGGGTAATGGAATGATTACAGATGTCTACGATACACCTTACATTGATCAATTGCACTGAAATGACAATGAAGATGTGGCAAACCACTTTGTAGCTGAGCCATTAGAAACAGAAATTATCATACAAGGGATAAAAATTCAAAGGGGGGGGGGCCTTTGTCACTGCTGCTGTTTTATTTTGCCCTAAACCCAGTAAGATGTTTACTTAACAGATTAGGCTAGGATTACAGTTTGGCTTTCAGTAGCCAACTTGTTTAAAGACATCACATCTTAGTCATTCATGCGGAAAACTCCCTCTTCAACTCATCCCTGTGATCTTTTCTCATACACCACAATCAGATTAATATTTATTTTGCATCTATTCCTCTATAATATCTCTCAGACTTCCCCTCATCTGTCTGTACTGCTTACAACTACCTTAATCTCTTTACATTCATACACAATTAAATCAGTATGTTTTGCTTTACTACCTGTCCTTACCCATACCTGTTCTGACCCTCATCTCCAAATCACACCATATTTAAATCCATACTCATATATCCTACTATTCAGGTACAAATATCCAACGCAACAGCCATTTACTCACAGACTGAGTATTAAAAAATAAAAACAAGCAAAAATGCCTGTACCAGTTTCATCATACCTCCATAATTACAAAACTTAGTGGTAACATCCACACAAACCTAAGCCCAACTCATCATAAGTAGGCACCAGGCAGCATATCCTTTATCACTGCCACCTCACACACAGCCTTACCCTGGCTTTTATATATACATATATATATATATATATATATATATATATATATATATACTGCGGTGGTGGTGCTGCGGTAGCGTTGTCATCGCACAGTAAGACACTGTCTGGTTCAATTCTCAGCTAGAGCGTCTTCTGCATGGAGACATGCGTGAATGGGCGTACCTTCGTTGAAGGTTGTGCATCAGGGCTGGCAACTCGGCACTTAAAAATCCATTGCCAATCATTAGCGGACCAGAGTTCCGCTGTGGCGACCCCTAACCAGGAAAAGTCGAAAGACACAAGCATATATATATATATATATATATATATATATATATATATATATATATATATATATATATATATATATATATATATATATATATATATATATATATATGGGTCCCCTTGAAAACATCTAAAACCCATAACATCTAATTTCATAACATTGAGACCAGAACATCTAAAACCCAAAACATCTAAAATGCATAACATTGAATTTCATAACATCTAACAGTACAAATAAGAAAATAACATCCCCTCAACATATAATGACACCAAACTACCAAACACACTTCTTACTACATTTCTGCAGGGGGGCTTGATACAGTGAGGTTAGAAAATTAACCTTTTTCCCACTGTAGTGTGATCTTGGAGTTGGTATATTTAATTTACAGGGGGTGTGGGGGGTGCATGGGGTTTGGTGTTGCTATATGTGGAGGGGATGTTATTTTCTTGTGATTTGTAGTGTTACATATTATAAAATTTGATGTTATATGTTATAGATGTTTTGGGTTTTAGATATTCTGGTCTCAATGTTATGAAATTAGATGTTATGGGTTTTAGATGTTTCAAAGTAGACCCATATATATGTGTGTACTATAAAAACTTACAAAGTTTATAACAAACTACCTGAACTGCATGCATGGATTGCATTGCCACAGAAACCTGGATCTATCAGGGAACAAAAAAAAATGAAGAAATTGCCCTGCCAGGCTTTAACATTATCAGATTAGACAGAGTCAACAAAAAAGCTGATGGTGTCACTATTTTCTACAAAAACTAAATATAGTGCCATTTTCCCCAACACCCTGTCAGCTTTCTCTACCTCAGAAATCCTATTAACCATGCTAAAACCAAACACTCACAAGACATTTGCAATCAATGGTATATACATACCCCCAGGTAACAGTGCTACAACACAGTAAAATATTCTCTGTTCAGCATCCTCAAAAATCTCTCTTGAAATCATAATTGATTGGCAAACCATGCAATCTGAAAATCCAGCCAATAATATATATCTGTACAAGCTTACTCAACTTATAACCACACCAGTTAGATATAACAAAGCCACAGCCAGACACTCAACCCTTGATTTGATCCTAACATCCTCTCAAAATGAAATATCATCCCATGGAACTGTGTCAGAGCACCTAAATGATCACTTACCAATCTGCACCATAAGTTACCAAAGCAACAGCCCCAAAACACATCATTACAACCTGGTAAGAAAACTTACTGCTTTTCATGACAACACTTTTATTAATACACTATATCTCCTTAACTGGGAGTCACTAAAAACTCTTCCTATAGATAACGGTTTCTCTGAGTTCACACAAATCTTCCACAAGTGTTTTAAAAACACTAGCTACCACCACTTTGGAATAATAAGATTCAGACCCAGCTCTTCCCCATGGCTATCCTTAGCAACTAAAACAATCATGAAATAAAAACACAAAGCATAGAAGGTCTGGAAAAAAAAATAAAACAGTTCATACTTTACTAGCATATAGGCAAATAAGAAATCTAACATAAAAAAGTTGTGTACTCACCTTAATGTTCCATCTGTGTTGTCCGATTTCATTTTTCCTAGACTGATATGTCTCAGATCCAAGTCTGCCGGTTCTACCAGATCCTCAGATCCAAAACTCTTGAGATCCTCCCTTTACCCATGATGCCCCACCAGCCTAACATACCTCAGATCAAGTTTGCTGCCCCTAGAGATAAAGGGGTAACACCTTAAAGAAATTAATAAAAGACAGACTAGAAAAAGGAGCTGGAGCTCAAATGAGTTTCCCGAGAGAACTCTTAGGTCTTTCCATAAGCAAAGGGAAGGGGTAGATGGGTGGAAAGTTGAGGAAGAAGGAAAATGAATAACAGATGGAATATTATGGTGAGTACATAACTTTTTACCTGATGTTACCCTTTTCATTCACTCTTCAACTGATGGGACAGAGTCCCTGGCTAGTCAAACCTTGGGTGGCCCTCATAGAAGGAAAGTCCTGAGTACTGTGGAGCCAAAGGCAGCTCTGTTCCTGGAAGCCAAATCCAATTTGTAATGGGCAATAAAAGTGTGAGTTTTAGTCCAAGCTGCAGCTGCACAAATGGCATTTATGGAAGCCCTTGACCAAAAAGCTGAAAAGACCACCATAGATCTCATGGAATGAGCTCTAGGAAGCGTAGGTAAAGATAATCCTCCTTTACTATAGACAAAGGAGATATGATAGGTTAACCATTTTTCCAGTGTTACTTTGGAAACTGTCTTCCCCAATCTGTTAGGAGAGAAACAAACAAACAAACAAACTGGTAATTTTTCCTGAAATCCTTGGTTCTATGGAGGCAAAAACAAAGTTACCTATGCATGTTCAAAAGCTGGAGCATGTATTCTTCCTTATTCAAGAAGATTGGAAAGAAAACTGAGAGGGTAATGACATGGTTAATGTTGGACTCAAAAGCTACCTCAAGCAAAGAAGCTGGATTGATCCACAAGGACACCCTGTCTTTGTGAAAAACCAAGTATGGAGATTTGGAAGGGAGTGCCTGGAGTTCAGATACTCATCAAGCTGATGTGATAGTGACCAGAAAAAATAGTTTTCCAAGACAAAAATTTTAGATCTGACTTGGGTGATGGTTCAAAGGGAGTATGAGTTAGGGTCTGTAGCACAATAGTTAAATCCCAAGGAGGAGTAGGATCCTTTAATGGAGGTCTAAGTAAAAAGACCCCCTTGATAAAGGCTTTACATAATTCAGAAATAGCTAAGCTAGAGTTATTTTGTCTATTTGGAAGTTTGCAATAGCAGCCAACTGGATCATTATAGTAGAAAAGCTAGCCCCTTCATTAAAAACTGAAGCTAAAAATTAAAGTATAGCAGGTACGTGACCCAATAAGGGGTGTCTAGATCCCTGCTAAATGTCCTGAATACAAATCTATTCCATTTACTTTTGCAAATCTTTCTAGTAGAAGCTTTTTGAGAAAATAACAAAATATGATGGACCAGGGAGGAGACCCTGGGCTGTCTAGCAATCAATGGAACTGGAGAAACAATGCGGTCAGTTTGATGCCTGTTATGTCAGGCTGAGTTATACCTGTCGGGTGAGGCAGGAGATCTAGAGTTGGATCCAAGGCAGATGTAGAAAGTGAGGCCAGAGGAAGGGGAACCAAATCTGATGAGGCCAAAATGAGGCAATGAGGATGACTGTCCTCTTCAACAGGAATACCTTTTGCAGAAATTTGGGAATGAGAAGTAATGATGAGTAAGCATAAAGGAGACCGGAGGGTTATTAACTAGAGTATCACTTGGTGACTCCCCAGTTGGAAGGATCAAGGCAAGGAACCTGCTGCACTTGTTGTTGAGGGGAGATGCAAATAGGTCATAACATGGGTGACTGAATCAATGGAAAATTCTATCTGCTACTTTGACACTGAGAGACCATTCATGCAGCATCAGAATGGACCTACTTAGTTTGGCTGCAATCACATTGGTTTTCCACAAGATGTGCACTGCTATTAAAAAGCGACCAGAAGAGATCACCCATTGCCACACTCTCATTGCTACTTGACAAAGCAGATAAGACTTCCCTGTCTGCTGATGTAGCATCCCACTGACATATTGCCCATCTGAATAGCAATTGTTCCAGAACGGCAAAAGTCTTGAAAGGCCTGCAATACTAGGAGAACTGCTCTCATTTCCAGGACATTGATATGTGTCTTGACCTCTTTGGGGGACTACATACTTTGGACTGTCATTCCAAGTAGTGCATCCCCACCAGCTGAGAAGTATCCATGGTCACCATGGCCATGGGCAGGGGAAGAATAACTGCACGATCTTCAGAGAGTTCATTCTAATTAATCCATCAAGGAAGATACCTTTTGCATGCTTGTGTAATCTTGACTGGGCAGTTAAAAGATGCTGAAGAATGGACCACTGGAGTGACAGTGTCCATTGAAGAATTCACATGTGAAACCTGTCCAGAGGAACAAGGATGATAGCAGCTGCCATGTATCCCAAGACTTGTAAAATTGGTTGTGCTGGAAGAGAAGAATTTTGTATTACTTTCCTGACCTGGAATCTGAGTGTCTAGATTCGAGCAGGAGGAAGACAGGCTAGCTTTTTGACTGTGTCCAGATGAGTACCTATGAACTCTGCTACATAGGTGTGAGTTGTGATTTGTTGTAATTGACTGTGATGACTAGATGGAGGCACAAATGGAGCAAGTAGTTCCTTGTCTGCAGGAGTAGATGCCTGGTTGCGGCAGTTAGGAGCCAGTCATTTAGGTATGGAAACACTCAGAATCCCAGAAGTCGCAAGTGAACTTCTAACACTGCCATGCATTTGGTAAACACCCTGGGGCTGTGGTGAGACCAAAGGGCAGTACTCTGAACTGATAATGACTGGTTCCCAGTCAGAAGTACAAATATCTTCTGGAATGCCTGTTCATTTTAATGCAATAGTATACATATTGAAGATCTGTTGAGCACATCCAATTGTCCTTTTGCAGCAGAGGCAGAATGGACTGAACCATGACCATCCAGGACCTTGAAAATTGCACAAACTGATTTAGTTGCTGAGATCCAGTATTGGTCTCAATACCCCTGTCTTTTTGGATACTAAGAAGAATCTTTAATAGGTTTCGGATTCTCTCTGGTTTGGGGGGGGGGGGGCTTCTGGACGACTCTTTTTTTCTAGCAGCTTTTTTATTTCTAATGCGGCTGCTTTCCTCTGATTGGGTGGAATATTGGGGATTCTTTTCCTTCTTGAAAAAGGGATGTAGGAAAATGGTACGATATAATCTCTGGATATAATTCTCTGTGCTCAGGAATCTTTTGTTATGGATAGCCAGACTCTTTGGTACAGAGACAAATGCCCCCTGACTACCACCAGAGGGTAGCTGTCAGGCCTCCTTTCAGGATCAGCTGGTAGGACCTGCCTGAGAAGGAATCCCAGAAAACCTGGTTCTGTGGACCTCTGCCTCAGTGGTAGCGTCTTCCATTTGAGTTTCCTACTCTGCCCCTGGGAGAACTATCTACTCAGGAGGGGGCATCTGGATCTGAACTGCAGACCTCTTGATCTATAGTCAAATGCTCTACCACTGAGCTATACCCCCTTTAGGGTAAACTCATGATTATGTTAGAAAACAACTCCCAAAAGATCAAGAGTGACAGCATCCACATCGGAAGCTGAATGGCAGCAAATGAGATCTGAAGTATTTTAGGTTGGCAAGGCATTATGGGTAAAGGGAGGAGCTTGAAAGTTTTGAATCTGAGGATCTGGTGGGTGCAGACGAGTCAGACCTGAGACCTATCTGTTGAGGAATGAATGAAAAGGATAACATCAAATCAACTCATCGCCAAAGAAAATAAAACCTACTACTCAACCAATCAAATCATACACATTAATAATCCAAAACTGTTCTTGCCATCGATCAGTAAACTGTTATATCTAGGAGGAGCTTTCAGAGCCAGCTCATTGTCAAATGGGATCCTAGGTACAGTAATGGATTATGTCCCTCCCAAATACACAATAGCCAACCCCTTTAGCAGTAGGCACCCCAGCCCCAGCTCAGACATTCCAGTGTCCCATTACTTGCCTATTTCTTCACAGTTACCATAAACATTGTTCAAACTTATCAGTGTGCACACTATTTTCTTCTTTATGTCTACAATGATTACAGCTATTGGATTTAATTTCAAACTTTTATTTCAAAATTTATTGCACAAACACTGATATTTGCTAAACAAAGCAATACAGCCTCACTATGAATACAGATTTAGCATTTACAGTAAACGCCTCTGCCCTTGAAACTCACATTTATTGCAAAGGCATTGAAATCCACATTCAAAGGAAATGGTTCTGGCCAGTGCCAGATTAAGATTACCGCTGGGGTCTTTCAAACCATAAGTCCCTTGCACACATTTAACAATCATGCATGCATGTATGTGTTCTTTGATTCATTGATGTATTAAATTGTAATCATTGTATGCTCATTTCAGAACATTTCAACTATAAAAGACCACTCAAACTTCTGTTATTAGAGTCCACAAATATCAGTCAATATGCACAATCTTTGGAGAAGTAAAAGTCATGAATAATTGTACATTAAGGAGATCTGTAGCTAATGAAGAGGTTGCCGCTAGCAAACAACTTTATATTTCAGTGTTTCATTTAACAAATTCAATGTCTGCTGCCCTTGAAGAATAAATTATCTATGTTACATTAAAAAAAATGATAAGCTGGTACTATTCCAATAGGGAATGAATGGCAAATTGACAACAGATTCATAATTACTAAATATCACATCCAAAGACAGGCACACTCAGGACTGCAGCATCCCCACCACTCTTAAAGTACAACACAGTATCAACAATCTATCTACATAGTGTGGAACTGGAGTAGAACCCACAGCAATCTGCATTAAAAGCAACTATGCTACCTGTTGTGCTACTGTTTGCAAATTCTCTGCCACAAGCAGTGATGAAAACAGACTTAGTATGAGCAGCAGTAAACCTCTCTTCCTGTGAAGCTCAAAAATCCTTGAAAATGCACTGCAGCTCATACTTCCTTAAAAATGCACTGAAAATTAAATTATAATTAAAAAGTAAATGTTGTGGCAGTCCCCCCAGTCAGAGGACCCCTCTCAGCAAGCAGATTCTAGGTGACTGCCTAGGTTGCCTAATGCTGGATTCATCTTTGCTAGCTAAAGCCTACACCAAATACACAGAAACAAAATGATATCATAGCCTACTCATTCAATATCCACTTTATACAGACATTACAACATTAACTAACTAGCTCTTGAGGCCCCTACAAAATCAAATAACCTCATTCAACATTTCTCCTTCCAGCTAAATTCTACAGATACTATCAAAAAATACTTCAAAAAATTAAAACCTGCTACAACTGCCTCTGACAATCTACCTGGCAAATATCTTTAAAATAGCACCTGAAGGCTATAACATATCCAGTTTCAATTCTGATAAATTGATCCGTATCTGAAAATAAAATCCCCTCACTATGGAAAAATCATTCATCATTCCACTGCACAAGGGTGGAATCAATACAATTCTTCCAAACTATACATCAATTGTCATTTTATCTCCCCTATCAAAAATATTAGAAAAATATAGTCATACGCAACTTCTCAACTATTCAGTATAGATAACCAGCTTCTGTCTTTAATCCAATACAACTTCTGTCCTCGAAACTTTTAGTTATGTACTCACCATAACTTTAGATGTTTGGGATCCATCTCACCTACATTCTGTACTGATGGGCTCGGAGCCGATCCTCGGCTCCGACTCGGCATGCTATGCTATAGAGCGAAGCCTCTTATTGGCTGAGCTATTCTCTATCCCAGGATGCACCACCACTAATCCCCCAGATCTTGTTTGCCGAGGATCGGCTCCGACTCGGCATGCTGCTATATAGAAGCCTCTATTGGGCTGAGCTATTCTCTATCCCAGGATGCACCACCACTAATCCCCCAGATCTTGTTTGTCTGCATTCATGCACACACACATAACTGTTTATATAACATTGCCAGATGTTTCAAGATGAAACAATAGAATTCGGACTGTCCAATCTCTTCTGATCTCCAAGGCAGGGGGAAGGAGGGTGGGCTATTGGGAATGTAGGCGAGATGGATCCCAAACATCTAAAGTTATGGTGAGTACATAACTAAAAGATGTTATGTGATCCTATCTCGCCTACATTCTGTACTGATGGGACAGCGTCCCTAGCACCTAAATCCTGGGTGCCTCACTGGAAAACACTCCTGAGCACTGTGGAACCAAATGAAGCTCACCCCCGGGATGCCACATCCAATTTGTATTGGGAAATGAAAGTGTGCAGGGAGGACCACGTAGCCGCAGCACAAATGTCACTAATGGCAAGCTTAGAATGGAATGCTATAGAAGTAGCCATAGCTCTTGTAGAGTGAGCTTTGACAGAGGTCGTAAGCTCTTTATTAGATGAGGAATAAGCTTGACTAATACAGTCCCTGATCCATTTGGCAATAGTGACCTTTGTGACGGCTTTGCCCAATTTATTATCCGGAAAGGACACAAACAATTGATCTGTTTTCCTTGTTTGTTTGGTCCTGTCTAAATAAAAACGCAATTGCCTGTGGACATCCAATGTCTGGAATATGTATTCCGCTTTGTTTGAGTACTTTGGAAAGAAAACTGGAAGTTCTAATGACTGTTGCAGGCAAAAACTGGAACAAACTTTAGGGACAAAGGATGGATTAGGCCTGAGGGATACTCTATCTTTGTGAAAAACCAGGTACGGTGGTTTTACAGATAGAGCTTGAAGCTCTGAAACCCTTCTGGCAGAAGTAATCGCGACCAGAAAAGCAGTTTTCCAAGATAGAAATTTCAAATCACATGTTGCTGCCGGTTCGAAGGGGGAGGAGGTTAAGGCACATAACACCACATCGAGATCCCACGGAGGAGCAGGATGAGAAATCGGAGGTCGTAAAAGCGCAGCACCTTTCATGAAGGTTTTACACAATCTGTTGCTCATTAAAGGTGGGTTTATAGATTCATGAAAATTGGAAATAGCTGCCAATTGGACCTTGATGGTAGAGACTGAAGAACCTTGATTTAATAGGGAAGTTAGAAATTTTAGGACTTCCGATACAGGAATAGTGATGGGATGCAGACCCTGGAGTTGAGCCCAAATAGCAAATCTCTTCCATTTGCTAGTATACAATTTCTTAGTGGCAGACTTGTGGGCCGAAGATAAGATATGTATGACTTCCGGGTCTAAGGTATGATTCCTGACTATAGTCGGAAGAGGAGGAGCCAAGCTGTTAACTTCAAAGTGTGAAGGGACTGGTGGAGTAGTCCCGACTGATGAATTAATAGGTCTGGGATCTGATCCAGGAACCATGGACCGTCCAGTGCATATTTCCGAAGATAGGGGAACCATACCTGACGAGGCCAGTAAGGAGCAACTAAGATCATTTTGCTCCCCAAGTGAGACGCCTTTTGGATCACTCTGGGAAGGAGGGGAACTGGGGGGAAGGTGTATAGCAAGCCGGTGGGCCAAGGATGGGCTAGTGCATCCATAGGACTCTCCCCCGGAGCTGGAGTGAGGGAGAAGAACTTTCTGCACTTTGCGTTCAGTGGGGTTGCGAAGAGGTCGCAACAAGGAATTCCCCATTTGCTGAAGATCTGAGTTGTCACTGCATTGTTCAGAGACCACTCATGAGGAGAGAGGCTAGTTCTGCTCAGTCTGTCGGCTATCACATTGGATTTGCCAGGGATATGAGTTGCTATCAGAAAACGTCTGGTCGCCACTGCCCATTCCCAGACTCTCATGGCCTCTCTGCAAAGAGGGTAGGATCTGGTCCCTCCCTGCTTGTTCAGATACCAGACCACTGACATGTTGTCGGAGTGAACGGCAATTACGCCCTGAGGGAGGTAATCGTGGAGGGCTTGTAGAGATAGAAGCACCGCCCTCATTTCCAAAATGTTGATATGAAGAAGACTCTTCTGAATGCCATTTGCCTTGGACTGACCTGCCCAGGGAATGCCCCCCCACCCCATCTGGGAGGCGTCCATAGTCAAAGTGGCCATAGGAGGAGGTGGAACAAAGGGTCGACCCTGATCCAGATTGGAGGGCACCAGCGAAGGTCCCGTTTGCAGGTTTCCGTGATCCATATGAGGTGACTGAGAGGGAGATCCTGAAAGGACCACTGTGTCGAAAGAAGCCACTGGAGAATTCTCATATGCAACCTTGCTAGGGGGACTAGAAGAACAGTGGCCGACATAGATCCCAATAGCTGCAGGACCATCCTGGCTGGAGCTTTGGATCTGAGAAGCAAGGCTCGGACTTGAGCCTGTATGGTTTGTATCCTTTCTGTAGGAAGATATACCCGCATTCGGTTTGAGTCTATCTCTACTCCGATGAATCTTATGTGTTGAGATGGCAGCAACACAGACTTTGGCCAATTGAAGGTGATTCCAAGGGAAGTGCCTAGTGATATTGTGGCTTGTAGGTTCTGCAATAGTAGACGCCTGGAGGTGGCAGTTAGGAGCCAGTCGTCCAGATACGGAAACACCTGGAATCCTAGACTCCTCAGGTGAGCAGTCACGACCACCAAACATTTGGTGAACACACTGGGGGCTGTGGTGAGACCAAAGGGCAGCGCGCGGAAGTGAAAATGACTGTCTCCTAGGCTGAAGCGCAAATGTCTCCTGGACGCCTGATCTACCAGGATGTGGTAATAGGCGTCCTTGAGATCTATGGAGCACATCCAAACACCTTTCTCCAGCAATGGGAGAATGGATTGTAAGGTGACCATTCGGAACTTGGACTTTTTGACTGAATGATTTAGAATGCTGAGATCCAAAATGGGCCTCAAGTCCTCGGTCTTTTTTGGCACCAAAAAGAATCTTGAGTAAGTCCCTAATCCGATCTGGTCTGCGGGGACCGGTTGGATGACTCCTTTTTGAAGCAGCTTTGAGACTTCTAAGGCTGCAATTTCCCACTGACTGGGTGGCGGGTCCGGGATTTTCTTGGACGGAGGTGGGGAGTGAGAAAAGGGGATGGCGTAACCTCCGGCGATAATTCGAAGCACCCATCGGTCCTGAGTGATACCTTCCCAGGCTTTTAGGTGCCTCGAAAAATGACCCCCGACTGGCTCTGGAGCTGCACAGTCAGGCAATCCTTCAGGGATTGTGGAAGGCTGAAGAGCCACGAAAGGACTCGCGGTCTCCAGTGTTGTGGGGGCCTCTGCCGCCTCTGGGACGGCGTCTTCCAGAAAAATTTCCCCCTCCTCTGCCTCTAGAAGAGGGATCATCCTGCTGCGAGGGATAAGACTTCTGGGATCTACGGAACCACATTTTCCCTCCTCTTTTAGCCTTGGGATAAGGCTGAAAGGGAGTGGAAAATCGTGCCCCTACGGCAGTCAAAGTCTTACCTTCTTGCTCGCAGCGGGTCAATGTGTCCTTTACCTTGGGTCCAAACAAAGAGGACCCATCAAAGGGAGCGTCAGCAAAGGAAGACTTAAAGGCTTCCGCAAAATGACACAGGCGGAGCCAGGCTTGCCTCCGTAGAGCAATACCCGTACCCGCTCTACTCGCCCCCTCGGCCGCATATGAAATGAGCCTCATGGACGAGTTTGATATCGATGACAGCGTAGCCAACTGAGAGCCAACCGTCTGGGCCAGCTGCTCAGGTAGGTTACCCAAGAGGGTATCTGAAAGCTCCTTGATCAGATCCCTCTGAAACCTGGTGAAGTGTGTTAAATAGTTCAGGGACCTTAAGGTAAAGGCCGCTGAACTGAGGGTGCGCTTCCCATACCGATCCATGCTCCTAGACTCCTTATTAGGAGGATGGACGGACGTTGAAGCCTCTGCTACATCTTGTTGGGTAGCAGATGCCACCACCAAGGCATCTACAGCCACACCTTTAGTCAAAAACTCCTTCTCTGGGGGTGCTGATAGGAACTTATTTGGGCGAGCAGGCACCGGTTCCACAGAGTCTGGATGTTCCCACGCCCTTCGACAGATCAAATCTAGGAGCTCGTCGAAGGGCGGAGACACCCAGGAGGTGGAGGGCTGAGCCCCGAAGGCCTTAAGGAACACTGACTCGTCAGCAGAAGGGGGTTTGGAATGCCAGCCACCTCGTTGTTTGAGGGCTTCCAAGATGTCTGCAAAGGAGACATCATCTGAGGACGACTTAGGGGACCCCTCCGCATCATCAAGATCAGTGTCTGACGTGAGAGACTCATCGGGGGAGTCGACGTGCTTCCTCTTGCACGATCTTTTCCTTGGGGGTTCCTCTGAAGAAGCTTCAGAGGGACCTCCAGGAGGGGGGGAACCCCCAGTGGAGGTGACCTCAGGCCCCAGGGCTCTGCTGTCTAAGGACAGGGGGACTACCAAAGACCCAGTCTCCGTATGTAGGGAAGGTGCTGGTGAGACCGTGGAGGTAGCCAAAGAAGATTTGGCTAACGCACTTCTCATGGCCCTGAAGGCCGGACCACCAGAATCCTGGGAAGGTCCAACCCCCGTGGCCACAACAGTAGACGGTACCCCCACAGCCGACGCACCGAGAGGAAGGCTCGGAACTGAAAACATCAGTCCCGAAGCGTCCCCCCCGGGGCCGACAGAGGAGGTCCGTGTACCGAACTCCGACTCAAGAGCCGGGGTTGGAGTAAGGGTCGGGGCCGACCCGAAAACCTCCATCGGCTCCACCAGCACCGGCTCCAATGGTGCCGAGGCTGTTGGAGGAGGAACCAGAACTACAGGGTGGGCCATCGGCTCCGAAGCCGAATGGGCTGGAGCTGAAACTAATTTCTGGAACACAGGAGACTGAAACAGTCTTAGGAGCACCCTGTCGATGTCCGAATCAGACATCTTGGAAGATCTAGAGGAAACCGATCGGGTCCGAACTGACTTCTCCATCGGCTCCAAAGGACTGGGGGACCGGCTCCGAATGGACTCAGCCAGTATCGGTGCCGAGGGAGATCCCAAAACAATTTCCCTCTGTGCCGAGGAGGGCTTCGGCGCCGAAGGGGAAGAGTCTGAGCCGGCAACCCTCATCGGCTCCAAAATCAATGGAGCCGATGAAGGGGACCTGCCTCTCGAAGCCCCAGTCATCGGCTCCGAAACCAGAGGAGTCGAGACTGGGGGCATCGAGGCAGACCGTTCCGCCCTCGGCTCCGAAGTCCGTGGAGCCGATGGAGAAGCCTGCCTGGATTTCTTAGTAGTCGGTTCCGATGGGCTGGTCGGAGCCGACGCTTTCTTTTTCTTAGTTGGAGAGGATGAGGAAGATAAGGCCTCCTCGAAGGAGGGTTTAATCAGCCCTTTCAAGATTAATTTATTCTTCCTCTCTTGGAGGACCCTAGAGGAAAAGGCGTGACACACGCTGCAGGACTCCTGTAGGTGCTTGGCGCCTAAACAATATATGCACGGGGAGTGATCATCGGTTATAGACATTTTATAATTGCACCTCGTGCACTTCTTGAACCCTGAGGGTCTATGTTCTTTGGACATAACTGCCTCTAAAACACTCACTATAACAGTGGAAAACAAAGATTTTAAACAACAATAAATTTTTTTTTTTTTTTTTTTTTTTTTACGATAGATCAAAAATTAACCAGTACAATACAAATATCACAAACACCAAAAAGGAGGGCCAAGAACCCTCTAACTAAAACAGGTACTTGACCTCCTTAAAAAAGGAATAGGGGAAGGCCCCTCTAACTTAAACGGGAA